>NW_020528283.1:310000-595528 GCF_003368295.1 Carassius auratus | reverse complement strand
AGAAATAATAATGAAATAAAACAGATAATAATTTGCATGAATTTAGATAAGTTAGATTTTTTATTATTGTTACAATAAAAATGTCCAGTTTTTCCTTCTTTCTTTTTTTAAATAGAATATAATGCAATACAGTAAACATTTTCATAATAGAGATATACTTTACAGTTTAAATAATTAGCATAATTAGCATCAGCTCTTGTCTAGATATAGAAAAATCATGTGCCATTTTTTAGCATAAATTAAGCATAAATGAAATGTAAAATAGCATAAATTAAGCATAAATTAAATGCAGTACAGCAGACACTTATATGATATATAAATAATGTACAATTTAAATAATTTGCTTTAATTTCAATTATATCAGCTTTTGACTAGTGTTATATAAAAATCATGTCCAGTTTTTTTAAATAACATATATATACATAGCCATTTAAATAATAAAGTACTTTTTTTCGCACCTAATGATATTTTTGCCTATTATCATATATTTTAAATCATAATAGTAAGTTTGATCCATGTATATATATATATATATATTTGGGCTGATATATGACTTGGAAGTCTTCGTGACATTCTTCTAATTCTTGAAAACAGTATCTACATCTCACATGACTTTAAAATGATTATCATAAACACTTTAGAAAGTGAAGCTAGCATGATTTTATCTCTTGTGCAGAAACGAAAAAAAAAAAGATTTCATGTAGTGTTTATCTTTATTCTGTTTTATTTCCTGGAAATGTCAGCGAAAGTGGAGGGTCATATATTATGGAACAGATTTAAAAGATACCTCTCATATGTTATCAGAAATGAGTTTCACTCGCAGAACCTGAATAAAGTTATGAAGTTTGGGACGGTTTGGGACTACTGAGTAAATGATGTATGAAAGGGAAAGTTTAGATGAAAAAAAAAATCTAATCTTAAGTGTTAAAATATTACAAATTTACTGAATACTAAGCCATTTTTAAATGCATTTAGTTGATGTAGCTCTCACCATGTAAAAGAAGACTTTAACATTATTTTGTCTAATGCTGTCAAGCGAAAATGGTTTAAGATGCTCGATTAGATGAGGTCAGACTGTTGATTTCCTGAGGCCTTAGTCTAAATGATTTCCAGGGTTGTCTGTGAGTTAACAAAAAATATTCATGTTTCATACAGTATTTTCCCATATCCCTGTGACATCGTATGAATCATAATATGATATTAATGCATTCTTAATGCATTCATGGGCATGTGTTTCAGTTGCAGCAAAGACCATTAAATATTTTTTGAACTCGACAAGATGTACTGAGGTTTGTCCACATTATCAGCAGAAGTCACACTGTTTGGAGGAGTTTGAACCTCACTGACTAGCACACTTATATCTGCTGATTTTATGGTTTAAAAAGAATAATTAATCAACACTGGTCTTGCCTTATTTCCAAATGTATATAAATAAACAAAAAATGTATAGAATGCTAGAATAATTCTAGCAATGATCATTCATGAGCCTGTAGTATGAGAGCATTTTGAAACTGAACCATCAACTAATAATATTAGTATAAAAGATGCTCATGTGATGTCCGGATCAGCTGAGTGATTACATTATGGTGGTGTTGAAGTTTAATTATTTGTACAATAACTGATTTTTGCTCTCCATGACAGCTGAACACCTACGTTTACTTTAAATAAAAGTTTAATGGCACCAAATAACTGATTAAGTCATTTTCATTAAAGATCAACCAGTACAACGATTTTTAAGTGTCTAATAACCAGTGTGCAAAATGCATTTTACATAGTTTTTATTTCTAATTTGAATCCAGTGACAAGTTCACAACAATTAGATTAATCTGACATTACAAAAAATATATAGGCTATATATTTTTTTAAGTTAAAAAATCTCTGTTTACAATCCCATTGAGCTGACTGACAGCTTCACCTTTCAACAGACCACGCCCCCTCAGATCCGCCCCCCTGCACACATGCGCGTTCACATAGATATTTTTGAAAATTCACGTCGTTTTATTATACATTTATACACACTGTACAATTTCAAACATGCTCTTGCATTGAATACGACGTTTTGGGTAATTAGAAAACACAGTACCATAAAAACATATGAAGTTTTTTCTGTAATAATTTAGAATACAAAAATAAGCACGACACCATGCGGTGCTAAAGTCCATCATCCAATGTGTAACTTAATGCACGTCTGCTACAGAAGAACATAGTAATTCAAGTTCACTGAGGTATGTTTTTGGCAAGGTTTTTGGGGAGCGCTCTCTCTCTCACACACGCGCTTTCTTTCCCCGAAGCGCGTCACCGACTGTCAACAGCCGCGCGCGCAGCAGTCCCAAAAGAAGGTTCGGGCATGTGTTTGAAGAAGTTTCTGATGCTGCTGAGCTCTCGTGTCAGCTGATCGATGGTTTTGTGCAGGCGCTCGTTGTCGGGCGCTCAGCTCGATCATCTTCTGCTGCATCTCCAGGTTGCGCTGCTTCGCCTTGTCCCTGCTTTTACGCACGGCGATGTTGTTCCTTTCGCGCCGCTGCCGATACTCGGGACTGTGCCTGTCGACTGACTTTTTTCCCCTTTCCTTTCCCAGCCTCCTCCGGGTGTGGGGTTCTGGCTCAGGTGAGGTGGGAGGTGTCGGCTGACCCGTGTGCATGAGGCTCACGGACGTCTGCGCGCACGTCTCGATCTGAGATGGTAAGGACGAGGACACATCACTGTCGCTCCAGTCCGCCTCTGCCTCTGCCTCTGCCTCTTTCTTGATCGGTGCGCAAAAACGCGCCCTTGCCAAAGCCCCCATCCTGGGTCTGCAGCCTCTCCGAGCTCTTTTGCGCAAAAGCGCCTGCCAGGTAAAAGTCAGGCTTTTCATGCTTCACCGTGTTGTTGAACAAGTCTGCAAAGAGCTCATCGTTGCAGATCTCCAAAGGAACCGTGGACATGGACTCGATGTATGCGCTGAAGTCGATGGCGCTCTCATCATCGTAGATGGCAGGCGCGTTGCTGAGCTCCATCATGCTGTTGCTGCTGCTGTTATTGTTGTTGTTGTCCTCGGACGTGCAATGCTCTCCCTCGGGTTTGGCATCCCCTGGCATGACCTTATTATCATAGAAGTTGGCAGGCTCCATTGCCCAGCTCATGTTGCATGGTGGCGTTACGCACTGCGAGTCCAGGTTGTACATGTCAGACATGGACACAGCGAAACTCAAACTCGATCAGCAGATGCTTTCCTTGTCCCAGTCCACAAAAGGCGTAATTTTTTTTTTTTTTCACGCGCAATCACACGCTGTCTCGCGCACCTAGCGCGTATCTCCAAAAGTCTGGCTGTCTCGCGCACAGGTGTTAAAGTCCTCGTAGCTCTCTATCGAAACTCTGCCGTCCGCCTGAATAAGTACGAGCGCACGGCTTGCGTCACGGCATCAACGCCCCTTCCAGGAGCCAGTGAGTGTCCAGCGTCAGTCACATGTTCCGCCCGTGCTCTTATTTGAGGAGACTCGGGTGTGCGTGAACGCCTACACAAACTTGTAAGAACAGTCTGTCAGAACTTCATGTTGTAGGACATGAGGACAAGTTTGAATGCGTACGCGAGTGTACTGTACATTCATGCATACACAAATAAAATTAATTTAAATGGACAGAATGAATGTTTGGTTAGTTTTTATTTATTATTATTACTATTATGGATTTTCGTTCGGATTATAATATTAATAATTTAAATTATTTTATTATACTTATTATGAATTTTTGTTATTTATTATTATTATTATTATGACCTCAAGCTGAATGCGTATGCATGTGTAGAAAGAAGGATCAGTGAGAGAAAATTAATGCGCCATTACCACCCTTCCTGAATAAAAAAATAATGTAATAAATTAAAAATATTTTTTGTTTACTATTTTAGTTATTACTGTTGTTTTTGTTGTTGTTGTCGTTCATATTTGTTATTATATTATTATACTTCATTTTTTTGGACATGAGGGCATGTTTGAATGCAAAGAAAGAAGGATCGTCGAGAGACAATTAATATAAATAAATACGAATAAAATATTTTTGGTTCATTATTATTATTATTGTTGTCATTATTGCTATTATTATAATGTTGTTGTTTTTGTTGTTAAGTGTGTTTATTGTATACTTGGAAATATACACAATTTAAATTCATTTATTTTTCCACATCCATGTATTTGAGAAGCACACTGAACGTACAAATTCAGTACAAAAATAATATAAATTGAAACGACATTAAAGCATTAAAGCAAGCAAAATTTAGGTTATTTGTTGTTAGTTATATTTAATTTGTAAAAATCATTTTGCTGTTATATAAGCAACACAATAAAATGTTTTATTCCCTGCCTTAGACTTGTATTAATAAATAATTTTCCTTAGTGAGGCCAAAAAGTCATTCATAATTTTGTGAGGATGCTACAGTTGTTTTTCTATATGTAGGCATATTAATCTTGTCCACGTGGACATCTAGTGGATGTTAGAGGAATGACCTCTGTTTATTCTGTGTTGATGTTCTTTCCCGCGAAAACTTTGGACGATACCAAAAAGTTCATGCCATTCGTTTATATCACCCGCCCTATAATTGCCAACCTGCCATTAAAAGCGTTTGAAAAAGATTTGATTGTAATTTTAAACATAAGTAATCGAAAAGAATTGCGTAATCTAAGAAATAACGATTTTTTTTTATGATTTAAACACACATTTCGATCACTTCCCCCTCTCGACTGATAGTGAGGAGCGTATTGTTGGTTGGTCAAAATTTCCCGCGAATTTACGTCACAGACAGTTTCGCGCCACCGTCCACATTAGAAAATCTTTAATCAATTTGAATTAGAAATCATTATCATGCAAACCAAACAATAAATTCTTCAGCGTCTTATGGTCTGAGTCTTTGATAAATTATGTGACAGACACATAGACACTGTACTTGGAGACAATAAGCATTCATTCACCAAACTACACTTTTGTATCACAGTCATATGTTAAAGACTGAAAGATGAACATGCACAACAAAATGAACAAATTATTCTTATTTTAAAGTCATATAAAAATAATTCAAAATGAAAAAATTATTGATGACCGACCCATAACTTACCAAACCAACCCACTTAATATACTTTACTGAAACTTTAGCTTTAACATCACAGGAATAAATTACTTTTTAAAATACATTCAAATAAAATATTTTACTTTTAAATTGTAAAAAAAATTCTCCATATTACTGTTTTACTGTATTTTTATCAAATTAATGTATCCTGGTGAGCATAAGAGACTTCAAAAATCTTTTTAAATAATCTGACACCAAACCTTTGAACATGCTTTGTTTTCTGACGTGTTTCGCATTATTTTAGAACTGAACTGACACCTGCACTTTCGTGGACTTAAATCACAAACAAGCACTGTGTGAACATACTGTAATCACACTAACCAAGTTGTCCATCATTTAATACACATTACACAATATGATAGCCAGTAAGACTCACACGTTTATTTTTTTTTATTTCAGTAACTCTGAGAGATGTAGGTGATATGAGCCGTGTAATCTGGAGCTATAAGATCCAGTCTCTATTGGATTTCAGTTTATTAACTTTGTGTCCGCTGTGATGAGTAAATTACAGTTGTCAATGCCAAACACTGATTGTGTGAATGTGACCTTGGACAGAGAGTAGATTAGACCCTCACTACTGTCAGACTAAAATTGAGTTTGAATGTTTTCCCCATTTTATTTATACAAATATTTTTTCATTCTTCAGTCCAAAGTTGAAGGGAAAGAGGTTTGTGGTGTTTCTCGTGCAGTTTAAACCATGGGCGTAGGTTTGGTCTCAGCTTTGGTGGGGACACCCCATAACCCCACCCCCCTGGGAATTATTTTGTTGTAAAATACCAGTGATTTAATGGTGATTTAATATAACTGTATAATCTCAAAAAATTAAAATCTGAAACCAAACGTTTTATTAAGATAAATTATTATGTACATTAGTATTACACTAACAAAAAAAAATACTCTGCCACAAGGAAACAAATCTAAATAAATAAATATAATAACCTTTTTCTATTATAAACACTATTTACCCTCCAGTACACACACGTTTATGTGGACTGCAAGATTCTAAGTTAAGGTAACTTACAGGCTAATTGACATTCAGTTACTTGCTAACGTAGCATTCTATCATCCTGGGTAACACATACTATCACCAGTTAATACTATTTTCCACAGAATATGCATTTGAAAGCCTGGTCAGTCACTACTGCTAGTTTATTTTTGTGGCTAGCTAGTTATTTTGCCTACTTACACTCTGACTCTGCTTTATGAAAAAGCTTCTTATGTCTCCTTTCTTCTTCTTGGGTGGCATCTACAAAGTACAAAAAGGGCAACCCCCCACCCGGAATATTAAAATGTTTTAAAATGTGTAAAATGAGACAGCCCTTGTAACTTACCGTCGGTGTCGTCAACATGCGCGTGCACACAAACCGCCGCTCGCTGCTAGTGCAAGCACAAAAGTAGTCCCCGCCCACGCGTGTAGCCTGTCAGATACCCTGCCGCCAATCAAATTACGGCATTCATGTACTGTCGTCGTCGTCCTGGCCGTTAGAATCCATCCAAATAGCAGTGCAAAGATCCAAATAGCAGTTCAAAGGAGCTTGTTAAATATTGGTGGGGACAAATTTGTCATCTTAAAATATTGATAGGGACTAGTACCTAGCGTCCCCCCCTAAACCTACGCCCATGGTTTAAACTGTAACATTTCTTTATTTATCTAAATTTTAACATTCAGAAGCATCAGTGCCATTGAGGATTTGTTCAGGTGTATCATTTTTCTCTTTGTGCCTTTTCTTTTGTATCCCCATGTTATTTTCATTCTGTCCCTTGGTAGAAAGAGGCAAGGGTCGACACAAAAATGGTGCAATAATCATCATGGATGTATGCGAGTGTGTGTGTATGTGTGAGTCAGACTGTTGTGATGTTTTGATAGAAGCCTAGTTATCTCTTCTTTCACTATCACTGTGATAGCATAGTGTGAATAAACGTTTCAGAAAAACATGCATTTATGATCAGTTCTATGCCTTCATTGGCTTAATTGCAAGTCCACAAGTACAGTGCAGATCAAAAATAGAGAACAACCTACAATTTCCTAAATTTCAAGGTCAATTTTTTTGTCCTATTTGAAGTTATCCTAACAGGAGTAGAAAGGCAATTTTTATGCATTTTCATAAATTAATTGCATTTTGAAGCACAGTAAAAAAATAAAATAATAAGAATAAGAATAATAATTATATTTGTAAAACAACTGGCAGCATTCCTCCAATGTTCAATGACATTGCAAGGTGGCTGACTGCTCCAAGGTGACTGATAGAGGATCTCCAGATGAAGACTAAAGGCATGACCCTTTTGACCATTCCAAGAGAAGCTGGTCATTCCAAATCTAAGATTTCTCAAATATTGCAGCTTTACAGTGACTCTAATTCAGCTCCCCCCAAAAGGCTGGTCGTCTACATAAGACAACTGCACGAGATGACAGGATGATTCGGAGACCCTCAATGGGGAAGGTTCAACACTGCAGCTGGAATTGCTTGCGAGTTCAGCGCTGAACTGGGTATGGATCTGTCTCGCCAATTTTAAGAGAAGTCGGGCTGAAAGCGCACACTGCAGTGGCCAAGACTCTCAACAGCAGGAAGAGTCAAAAGGCTAGATTAACCTTTGCTTAGAAGCATGTTGTGTGGACAAAGAAGAACTGGTCCAGACTGGTTCAGACTGGGGGAAAGACTGGATCCCAAGTGTGTAAAGAAGTCAGTGAAAGTTGGAGGAGGAAGTGTCATGGTTTGGGGGATGTTTTCTGCAGGAGGTGTTGATCCTTTTATGCAGCTACATGTCAGGGTGAATGCAGATGATTATCAGAACCTCCTTCAGAGACATGCAGTACCTTCCCTGCAAGTATCTCCCAATCGACCAGCAATTTTCATGCAAAACTATGTCCCCGTCACACTACAAAATGGATAAATCAGTTTCTCGAAGCTAAGAACATTGAAATAATGAAATGGCCTGCCCAGAGTCCTGATCTAAACCCAACTGAAAAACTCTGGAAAATCCCATAATTGATGCAGCTGCATACAATAGATAACACACTTTTATAATAGCTACTGGATGCAGATTTGTGGAAACATCCACCTTCACTTAATCTAGAAAATAATTTGAGAGTAAGACAGAATAATATCAAATATGACAATTTATTATTAGTCAGGTAAAATGTATTATGCCAATTACAAAGTCAATTCAGAGATAATAGTATTAATGAAAATAAAATTAAAGTATTTATATATTGTTCTCTAATCTTGATCTGCAATATATTTGTTCACTTAAGCCTGTGCATGCATTTATTACGATCTTTATTTACGTTTTAAAGTTAAGTGCCCTCTAGCGGGCGTAAAAATAATGACAGTATGAATTGACTTATAACGTCATTACCAATCAAAACGCACGTTTATTTAAATGCAATGTGTGGGCGTTTTACACCGATCTCACAGTATTTCCTACATACTTTACTACTGTAGGTGGCTTATTCATTCGAATGACCACACCTAACCCCAACCCTAAACCTAACCCTCACAGAAATCATGCTAAATTATGATTTATTGAGCATATACATTTTCGTGCACGTCTGTTCCCTGGGATCGAACCCATGATAGCATGATTACATATCAAGGTATAATGCAATAATCTACTAACTGAGCTACAAGAAACGCAAACCAGAGGGCAAATAAAAGAGTACAAAACATTAATATGAAAACGACCTTTTGCCGATAGGGGCGCAATTGAAGTATATACTCTGATGGGTCATATTTCAGGGATTTGGACAAACGACTTATACAAGCGTATTGGTTGGAGGACAGGTTGGTTTTTTAAGTTTTATTGGAGTTTCTGTTCTTTGAATAGCAGTAGTTTTGAAAACCTACTTAAAAGTTTTCTCTGTTCTACCACTCTGGTTGTCAGAATCAAATCTACATCCCTTACTGGTGATATTGTGTATTTTAATTGTCCTTCCTGAGCAGTATTAAGTTGAATAAACAAATGTTACTATTGTTCATTGTGGGAATAAAAGTGTAACTCTTCCACTCTTTGTTTTGGTATTTTTTTTTATTACACCTGCTTTAATTAAGCTGTTTGTTGGATCTGACAGATGTATTGCTGAAAACTTGTCTTACCGTGGAAAAACAGCTTTAATAGAGAATGTTTCCAATTAGTTTCACTTTCTTGATGCTGATGCACTTGCAGAACCATGACAGACATTGTGATTTTTTCCCCCTACATTCTCTCCGTACCTTTCCTTGCCTCTGCCTCTGCCTAGTTTAAGTCTGATATTTTCTATTAAACTAATACTTATTTCCGTGTGTGTGTGTGTGTGTGTGTGTGTGTGTTACTCTCAACAGCTTGACTCAGAGGCTGCAGATATCCTCAATGACCTGCAAGGGAAGCTTAATTCTGTTCTGGATAACCTGAGTGGCATGTTTGCCAAGAGGTAAACGTAATTTTCTGAGCCTGAATTTCATCTGAATATCATTATCGCAACGTTTCTGCGAGTTCTGCTTATAAATGTCACCTTTGTCATAATATCTCTTTCAGAAATCACTATTCATTGTTTTTGTTGGTTTCATTTTTTTTATTAAATGTAAAAAAAATCTTATTTTATTATTTACTTTATTTTGAAGCATTTTGAACGCATCTATAAATATATATACGTTTAAATGAATACAATACTAATCAAGTTTTTTTTTTTTTAAGTGCTACAGAAAAATATATTTTGGGAATAATGCCATTATCATTACCGTCTTGTTTGTCGGCCTAATTCTGAATCATTGCATTCCTCTCTCCCTCTCTCTATATGTATATGTTTATAGTTTCCAGGCCCGTATGAATGCATGTGTGTGTCAGATGGCGGAGATCCTGTATCAGATTAAAGGACCTCTGAATCAGAACAGTCGTAACACAGCGGAGGCTGATGCAGACAACGCACTGCGGCCGCTTATGGAGTTCCTCGACACAAAGTCAGTTCAGCTCAACTTCCTTTAGTTGCTTTTAGACCCGTTCAGATTCAGATCACTTGTCAATTTTTCCACACCAAGTGTCTCCACGTGTGCCCATTTCTGTTTCTTGGCACGCTTGGTATTATATAAAAGAGCAGAAAAAAGTGAATTAATAGCCTGTCATCAGCTGATTGTACTGTATCTCACAAATTGCCCAGGGAAATTCTCCAGACTGCCACATGTAATATGTACATACACATAACCTGTTCATGATGTGTGTTGCAGCCTCAGCATCTTTGCAGACATATGTGACAAGACCGTGTTGAAGCGTGTGCTAAAGGATCTCTGGAGGAATGTACTGATCTGCATGGAGAAAACGATTGTGTTACCTCAGAGCAGCGACAGTATAGTGAGTTATTTTACAGGAAACATACACATGATGGTCAATGTTAGACACCCAAAAAACTAATTTCATGACACAAGCAGTACTATGATTCTCTGTCCCTGCTCTCAAACACCATATGATTATCAGTGTTTTTATTATTATTTCAATTGTCAGTCTTAGTATATTATCTAGGGAAATCAATGACTACAGTACTCAATCACTCAGAAGTGACGGCGATGATCAAATCATGAAAACACAATGATTGAATAGGTTTCTCAGTTTCCTGGCTTTTCCTTTTGTGTTATTTTTTGGTTTTCTTTTTTTCAGTTTTTATTTTAAATTTAGTTTTATTGCAGCATTTTGCATTCGCAAAAACAGAGATTGTGACTAAGCATGACCCACAAGACAGTGGTGATTGATCACGAACAATGGAAAAAATAATGCAATAATTTTTCAAAATTAAATTAAAACATTAAAACATGCCAAAAAAATGCTTTTATTTTATTTGATCATGTTTTGTTTTCAGTTTATTTTATTTTTCAAATGAGCCTCATTTAGTTTTTTTGTTTTTTGTAATTTTTTAACTGGTGGTTACTTGTGGTATGATTTGTCATGGCTGAAATTTCTGCAGTGTTTTAAAGTTAAAACTATTTTTAAATTGAGATGGCATCCGCGCTGTTTATGGCAATTTTTTTAAATAAAGAGAAAAATGTCTTGCACTAGAGTAGACAGCATGACTATAATGGCCATTCTGAAGTTAACACACTTTTGACATTTAGGCTTTTAATAATATAATGTTTTTCAGCTAATACTGCCAGGCAGAAGTTTGAAATATTGTTTTTCTTTTTTAGGGAGCTCAACTTCTTACTGCTGCTAAGGAACTGTCTAAACTAAAGGTGTCAACCATAGTTACCTGAAACATATAATCTCAAGCCTAATCCAGTGGGTGTGGCTAATGCATCTCTCATTATAGGGAGGGGTGGAGCCAAAAAGCTTGACACCAAGGCAATGCGTGATCGTGGAGGCAGCACTGGATTCAATAAAGGTGTGTTGGTGGATATGGCATGCCTGCTGAGTAACAACATGTTAAAGTAACTTTCACACATTGCACACTGAGTGTTTGGGTGCTTGGGATCGGTGCGTCATTAATGTGTGTGGGAAGGAGAGAAAATTAGAAACAGTCTGAGAAAGCTTCTCACCACAAGCATGCCTTTTCACACATTAATTCTTTTCAGCGCCTTTACAGAAGGAAATTCACGCTCATTTTCTCTCTCTCTCTCTTTAACCTGCTACTGGGTAGCTCTTCTTCCATGCTGGTGGGAACGGTTTAAAAAAAGCATACCTGGAGAAGAGCCCTGAGCTGTCATCGCTGCGCTATGCTCTCTCACTATATACACAGACCACAGATGCTCTTATCAAGGCGTTTGTGACAACACAACATGCTCAGGGTGAGATACATACACTTGCACACATGTTCAAGTGCTGACTTTTATCAACCCTTGCACATGGCCACACAGTCTGTAATAATTATTTGACATTTGCAAGACTCCTATATTTTTAAAATGAAATTTTTCCTTGCAGTTCAAAATGGCATGGGCATCAGGTTCACCCCCAAGGAGAACGTTCGACCTGACAGAGGTGGGCTGAAGACTCGTTTATCCTTGACTCTTTGAAGGGCTAGGAACAGTCTCTCTCTTTTTCTCTCTCTCTCTCAATCTCTCTCTCTGTCTAGAGAATTAAATGCAGAAATAAGGAAATTAAAGGGAAAACAGAATTAATAAAATAATAATAAATAATAAATTGAATAAAAGTGTTTGTGTGTATGTGTGTGTGTGTGTGTATATATATGCACACTGCATATGTAAACATAGGTAAGATTTAGTGTTTTTGTGAGCATAGTGCCTTATGTTATAAAGGCTGCATTTATTTAATACAAAAATACAGTAAAAGCATATTGTAATATTGTAATATTTTAAAATATTTTCAACTGTAATTTATTCCTGCGATAGCAAAGCTGAATTTTCAGCAGCCATTACTTCAGTCTTTAGTGTCACATTTGTGCCTCGATAAATATTTCTTCTTATTATAAGTTTTGAATGCAGTTGTGTCTTATTATTATAAATGCTTTTTTTGTGTGTGTGATATATATACAGTATATGTGTGTGTGTGTGTAACACCTAAGCTACCACTTGCACGTTTTAGAAACTTCTATTAAAATCCAGTCAATAGAATTCCAAATTTTTAACCGCAATCAAACTATAAAGTGTTAAAAAAAGCATAAGTTTGACTGCAGTGTGTTGAAAATACAGTATTTGTAAAATGAAGTGGTTTGACAGGCTCTGGGGTTGAGCGGCTGATTGGGGAGGCAGTGATTCAGCTGGATTTGTCGCCCCCTGCTGGGAACACTGAGCAGAAACTCTGTGTCAGAGGTGAGACTACAGCAAAGAGGAGCTAAATTTAGGACTTTTATCTTTGCATTTAAGTGTCTGGTGAGATTATGATGATTTAATCAAGTTTTGAAAAAATCCTTTTAATGAACTCATTATCTCTTTTTCTTCCAGTTATTGCGGTAAACGACATGACATGGCAGACCTCAGGGATGTTTCGTCCATTTGTGGAAGTTAACCTGGTCGGCCCACAGCTCACAGAGAAGAAACGAAAATTCACAACCAAATCGAAAAACAACAGCTGGAATGCAAAGTACAACGAGGCCTTTCAATTGTGAGTAAAAACGCTCTCATATATTATTTAGTTTGAAACACTGCCATTTTCTTTGAGATAAATAGTAGTACTCACTGGCAGTTAAACTTGTATTTAAAAATTACAACATCAGAAACATATTACTGACAATGGTCCCCTCCTTTATTTTAATCTCAGTGTGTTGGGTAAAGGCGTGAGTCTGGATTGCTATGAGATTCAAATAACGGTAAAGGATTATTGTTTCGGTCGTGCGGACCGGGTGGTCGGGATCGCAGTACTGCAGCTACGTGACATAGCAGACAGGAAAAGCTGCGTGTGCTGGTGCCCCTTGGGCCCGCGTATCAACATCAACGAAACCGGGACCACTGCACTACGAATCCTCTCCCAGCGCTCAACTGATGAGGTTGCCAAAGAGTTCGTCAAACTCAAATCTGAGACCAGGCCTGCTGAAGAAGGAAGGTGAAGATGAAACTCAAGGTCGACATCTTCAATTTATCATTAGGATTAAAGTGGACTGGTTTAAACAAGAAACTGATACTATGAGACAAATGAAAAGACTGACAGAGAGACGAGCATTCACAAACCAAGGACCTACACTGTTTATAAAATTGTGTATGTTTATTCAAAGCCTTAAGAGTCACTTCACTGTTTGACTGGCTTCGCATCACTCTTCATGATGGGCAACTGCTCACTAAATGAGTGCTAGCATAGTGTTCCCACGGTCGTGAAAAATCTGGAAATGTCTAGGAAAAGTTAAGGAAATTAATAGAATCTTCATTACATAGTCATTACTAAAATATTGAATTGGCAAGTAATCTCTACATTTGTGTTTTACAAAAATGATCTAGATTACCAAACAACTTGAAAATTCATCGAAATTAAAAAAAATAATAATAATCTTAAGTCAGTACTAAAATATTTTGTTGGCTAGAAATTGGTATTTATGAATATTTTTTTTGAAGATTTACATATAAAATCTAGTAAACAAATGACTGGAAAAGTTATGCAAATTAAATTTTAAATTAGCACTAAAATATTTGGTTGGCTAGAAATGTAAATATTTGGTGTTTTTTTTTTTTGTTTTTTTTTACAAAAAATTATGTAGGCATTTAAATGTTAAAAAGTCAGCATTAAAATAATTTGTTGGTTAGAAATTGGTCAAATTGTTTATCAAACATCTGGAAGTCACAGCAATGTATTGATAAAAAGGTGTGGGAGCCCTGTGAGAATAGAAAAGCAGAACTATCACTTCACAATTACTCAAAGCACATTGTAATGAAAGGTATCAGTAACATCGTGAGAACAAAAAATGGGAGAAGATGTGAGAGTTTTGCCTAACCATGAGTCTATGGGCTCATTCCACATGTTCTCTGTGGCCTTGTGAATGGGAGTGGTCTATTCTACCTGTTTTTTGATTGACAGGCACAGATATGCACATTTAGACATACACTTTTCTCTATTAGTATTGATCACTGATGTGTTCCAGAAATCTTATCTGTGGTACCTTCAATGCATTCATCTTTGTCAAATTGAAAGGCATTTCTTGTAGTCATAGCTTGTTTATGGGTGTCTCAAAACGGATAAATACGGAAGTAAAAAAAAGACAAATATAGACCAACCAGTAGTGCCAGCCATTGAGAAGAGAGGTCCTGTATGAAGCATTGTTTACTTTGTGCCAAGTAGTTTGTATGCTCTCTCTTCTGAGGTGTTTTGTTTGTAATATATGCACAAACAAACAGTCTGTAAAGTAGACTACCACATGTGCATGCATTTCTTGTAAATTCCAGCTTTTGGTCATATGTTTTGTTTATGTTTTGTTAATATGTGGAAAGCTGTTTATGCGTTTTAAACTGTGGAAGGAGTTCACAGATTGTATCCTTATTCTGAATTTATTTATAAATGATTTATGAATTAATGTGTGATTCTGATCTCTCTTTTGGAATCCGTTTTTGTGACACTGGTGTGTTTGTTTGGATGCATTGATCTGTGATTGTAAAACCTACTCTCGCTATTTTAAACTTTCTATATGACTGTCGTTCTTCCTCTTTAATCATTTCCTCTCTTCTTTTGTCTACAGTATTTAACAGCAGAAGCATGTCATTTTTTTAGTGTTCCTTCTCTCTTTAGAAGTGCCTCTAGAAGAGTCTGATCCAGATACGTCCTTGCCCTGGTTGTTGTTTAAAACCACCAGGCCGTTCCACTCCCTTGACCTCTGCCTTTAATGAGGTGACATGTTTTAAAAATCAATGAAACCCAGGTAAGACTAAATTCTGTAGAATGCAGATCACTTATTTGTTTTAATGCTAGCAGTTTGATGTGGAATATGTATGTTTAAAAGTTAGGGAATGGCATTGATTTTGTGGCAAATACTTTTTAACCTCTAAATTAAAGTTATTTTGGTGGTGTCACATTAAGATTCTCTCACTTCTGCGTTTTGGGGCAGTTTAGGGTCATCGGTTCGTTACATTTGTTTTATTGCAAGTATGGATAAACATTGGTAGTTTTATAAATGTTTACTGTAAATATGTTGAGAATCACATACATGTTACATGTTGTATTAGTATGATTAACCTGATTTCTTGGATTTTTTTCTTCTTTTTTTTTATGGGTTCATAATAAGGTTATCTATAATCATTTCCACTTGTAAAATGCATGCATTCTTGCTCCCTGAAAAGTGTGGTATATGGACTATTTAACTGATTAACTAACAGGATGACAATAAGTCATAGGCCTGTGATAGCTTTCTCTCTAAATCGATGCTTGGATTCTTAGTTATACAGTAGTTTGGGGATATATTTATATATATTATATAGACTGATTATAATTAGCTCTATATAAACATGAAAGTCTTTGTTTAGATGTATATTGCGTGTATGTAGTCTGTGTGTGGCCTTGTAGTGGTGATTGTGAACATGCTTAGTACTGCTATACTTTGTCAGTGGTTAGAGGAATGGGGGGGGGGAAGGGTTGCTTCCTTTTTTGGTGTGCAGGAAATCAAGTGAGTGTGAGAGAGACTGAGAAATGTATAGAGATCTTAACAAAAGTTTGCCCATCAGAGTTTGTAACAGGACGACATGTGAGAGTAAAAGAGAGTAAATGTTGCCTCAGACAAATTGTCACAAGAGTGGAACAAGAAAGAGCAACACGAGAGCTTTGCAAGTTGCCGCCCCTCTTCCTTGTTTGTCTTGAGTGTGTGGTGGGGTGGGTGTGCATGTGTGCGCGTGTGTGAATGAGTCTAGGCTGGATGCCTGCTCTCCCTGTTTCCCATCAACGTAAAGTGAGAGCAGATGGAAGACTGAGAAGCAAGAGAAAGGAGGAGGAGAAAGAGAAAATAAGAGGGCGAGACAAAGAGGAGACTCTTTAGCTGACTTTTTGATGATCACTGGCTGGAGAAATAAGTCCCACACTAGACCTACACACACTACGATGTCACCGTAGGACACTTACGGTAAGAGCACTGTAAAGTTTAGGGATGCAGCGGGAGGTCAAGGTCAGTTGAGGGGAATTTAGCAGACAGTCCTAGAAAACACAGGAAGTAAAACAATGTGCGTGAGTAGGAGTGTGAAAGAGTTGTTCGTTTTTGGGGGTTTTTTCATCTGTCAGCAGTCTTACAAGAGGGTGGGTAGAGTGAGAGGTTTACACAGCCTGAGGGTGAGTTTTGGTAATCGTTGCCTTCCGTACAAGTGTATAAGACGTCAAAAATAGACTGAGAAAATTGAGGCGTTTTGAAATTAGCTTTCTTTTGGACTATACAACTTTCAAACCAGTCAGCTGTCAGATAAATATATGGCACACCGGGTTTAGCTCTCGTGAAGATATGTTAACATCAGGTGAAAACTGATTTTGACTGCAGTTTTTGTTTTTTTCTGTGACCAAATTTTTTTAAAAAATTTTTTATATCTCATTTGAAAAAATCTTACCAACCCCAAAGTTTTGAATGGTCGTGTATAATACTTTTCTTCAGGTCCAGGAGTTTGTCATGGGCTGTGTAATGTGTATGATGGCTTCGTGTATATCTGTGACTGTAGCATGACCCTGAGCTCCTCCGGTGGCGCAAATAACTCACTGTCAAATAATGCAGTGACAACACACAGCAGTCTCTATCTGATCAGATTATATCTCTGACAGGCTGTTACTGTTAATGGGTAAATAATTAAAAGGTCATTAGAAATGACATGCTTTTATCTGGTAAAAAGAGAGTCATCTCCTCGTTTTGCTATACCTGAGTGCTGTTGTAAGGATTGGCTAAATTTTTCATCAGCTCTTGTCTTATAGGTTGTATATTTAGTTGTGATTTATCACTTAAATGCATTTACAATACATTTTTTATTCTTTACTATTATTATTATTAACTTGCATTTACTTTATATTATTATTATTTTTTTATTATTATTAAAATATGTGTATTGGTTTGGTGTTCAAACACAAGCAAGTTCAATTGTGGCTAGTTGAAATATATAAAAACACACACAGACACAAACTATGTATCAGTATGAAAAAGCTTAACACGAGTAGAAAAGGAAGTTTAGTTTAGTTGTTCAATGTTTTAATCCCGTGAGGGGATTTCAGTAAAAACGGATAAAACAGAAGTAGCTGAGTTCCTCAAATTCTGGTCTATTGTAATAACTGAAGCTGCTAGAAAGGATAACAAAAAGTGAAGAATAAACTAATGTTAAAAATAACACTAACAATAGAAGAAGCGCAGCAGCATGTCACAACCAGTATGACATCATATTATCGGTTATATTTGGTTAAGGAAGCATCACTAATACTGTTTCTCATAGGTTGGGTTAGAGGTTTTGACTGACAGCTCTTTGCATTGTAAATTGTCTCGCACCATTTGAGGTGACTCAACCCATGCAGCCATGTAAAGAATTGCTAGACATCTGTGGTGATAAAAGTATGGCGGATGGAGGGGACAAAAAAAACAAAAAACCCATAGACCTGCATTGAAGGAAGGACCTGAACTGTACAGTACATAGATACCAGCATAAACCGCATAGACATATCTTAAACAAGTTTAATTTAGTTTATCTATTTTGTTTCTTTAACAATGGTCATAATGCAGATTGGCCTAATTTGAATCCATAAAGTAAGACCGTTAACACCTTGGCTGACTGCTAGTTGGTCAGACTAGTTCTTAAGACACATAGTGGCTGTTTATGCTGACTTCAGAATGTCATGGAGATTGCAGATGGGTTACTTTGACCTGAGCCAGTAAGCAGCCACATAAAATGCTAGAAAAAGTACTTGAAACAGCTGCCATCATTAGTCAGATCTCCATCATAGGGCCATAAATGCCAAGCATCTCACACTGGGACGTTTACAAATTCAATTCACACCAAGTTGATGTGACATCTTTAGCCCAAGTTGTATATCTCCAGTGAGATTTTTAACCTTGAACATTGCTCTTTAGCTTCAGCTGCCCATTCCCATGATGCTTTCCTCTGCATGTTTCCTGCGCCCTCTGAGTGAAGCTGAGCAAATGATGAAATCCCAGTGCAACAGTGGCACACTTTTTTGCCCGTTACTGGCTACACAGACATTTAGTAAAGGGTCTGCTTCAGGACTGGTTTGGTAGAGATGATGCTGTTGGCCTGTAATGTATTACTAGATGTCCTTAAGTGTTTCCTGTACTTTCCCAGTGGAATAGTGCTGGATGAGCACTATCTGAACAACATCCCTTCAGTAGCCATTAATATGTAAACTCCCGGGAAAGTTGTCTCTCTTAGTCTTAGCCACCTTTGGCTCTGTTGACCTGATTCAGAGCGATCTTTCAGACTTCCTGAAACTCTGTGGAGGAGTTTTGCATGGTTTACATGTCTGAGGGACACTTTTATAAACGCAGATTAAATTTAAAGCTTAACTCAAAGAAAGCTAATGTTCCAGACCCGTTTCAGTCTTGTGTGTGAGGTGATGTTTACATAACTAAAAGTAAAACATTTTCAAGGAAACATTTTGTTAGCCAATTTTGGAAAAAAACATCTGTTAAACCCAAATATTTGGATAGAGGTTACTTTTTTTGTTAGATTAAACATTAAGCAGACATCCATCAGCAGTGGTGCTGGGAAGTAACCAACTAGCAATGTGGTTTAGCTTTTTCCCCAGAAACAAGGTACATTATTCATATAAAAAGCTGTTGAAACATTGATTTAAAGTGTCAGTTTTTTTCATTATTTTAGTCAAACCTATAAAACACTTTGTAAAAGTAATCAAAATCCAGCTATTTATTCCTTCACTGACATGTAAACTAAAAGTGAATGAATAAATGTAGCATCTTTTATTATACCAGTATTTTTAAACTTTTAGTACTCTTAAAGTTTTATGTGAGAATATTACACTACACACTGATCCTTTAACAAAGCATTGGTGCAAAAACACACCTTGTGGACTATTTTCACAGCATTTCTCCACTGCCACAAATACTGCCTTAACAAATACTCATTTTGTGCACTCTTTACAGTACCGATATTTAAAAATGTTCTTTGAATTTAGCTTTATTGCATGGCAAAAAAAAAAAGCATTACTGTGCCAAAGCACTGACAGAACCCACTGACCTAATGATGTTGTTGAGCACTCCAATTGCAAAAAAATATGCATGCAACTATGAGGCAGCAATGACAGTGCTCTGATCCAGTGGCATAGAGATGTTGGGGGATCCAGTGGGGGTGGCAATCATATTTCAGGGTGACTGTGCCACTCTTTATAACAACCCTGCTAAAATGTAGTGCCAGTATCTTCGCTCATTGGTGCCCCTTCTGCTGGTGGTGATCACCTAGCTTTCCTGTGCCTAGAAACAAGCCTGATCACTATTTTTGTAACACTGCATTGTGCACCGAACTTTATAGCTGAATAAACGAAAGCATAAACTCTCCTAGAATGCTCTTCTCTCTTTTTTATGTGTAGAATTAGAGTGCTTGTTTAATCAGGGGAATCAGTTCATTTCGGTGGTTCATGTAAATATTTAAATGCAATATTTTGCATTGTTAATTATTTTAAATATAAAAGAATAAAATATTATGATGTTAATAAATATAATAAAATATATAAACATTTATATGATTATATTATTAATAAACATTCTTAATATATATTGTAATGTGTGATTAAAAGCTGTGATTCAATTTTGAAAAGATATTGCCTATTAAACAGCTGTGTTTTTGGGTAGGCTTAGGCTACCTTTTGTCAGCAGCTTGTAGTTTAATTAACTATTAAAATGTAGCTGTAGCTGAACTGTTCGGTGATTAATTTGAATGTTGTATAATACATCAATGCTTTAATGGATGGTAATGTATTCACTGTTTTTGTTGTTACAGTGTTGTGCCACACTTGCTGTTGCTAGTCTTTTAGCTTTCCCACAGTCTGTGCACAATACATTGTACAACTATGCGCTTGTTTGTCATTAGCACTTCCCTTTATTGTATGATCTTTCAGAGGTTAGTCAAAGTGTTGCGTTTCACAATGTTTTCACCCCATTCCCTCACCATTTACCATCTGAGTTTGAGTTGCAATGTTTGTGTTGGTGCATTCAGGATTTATACAGTTAACCTGCATTGATGATATGATATATGATATGATACTTTGCACACACAGTGGCATTTCCTTTTGTCTTCGATGGGATTCTAAAGAACCCCTTGTGCAATACACTGCCCTACTTTCAAAACCACTTAATTGTCTTGATTTTCACATTTATTTCCATTCTTTTTTTATTTATAAAAAAAATGTTATTAAAACCAACATTTATTAAACTTAATAGCATGTGACACGACAACTTTTATATATTTATTTATTTATTTATTTATTTGCTTGATCGTTTTATTCTGTTATGATGTCTATTTCTATGGCCCAGATTACAGTCAAAGGTTTTAAAAAATACCCCTCAGGGCACCGGAGATTATCTGAAGTGTTGTGGAACAATAGTGACCAGAACATGCCAGCACACACACAGGCATGTGGGGTATTCTGAGACACACAAAGCTGATCAGGAGACAGGATATTACTCCTTTTGTATGCATATTTAACTTGAATTCACTCAGATATAACCTAAATACACAAATATACACGTGCATGCACTCCTTTACCTTGTTTTTGTTTTGTTTTGTTTTTTTTAATCACATTTCACAGTAACTGACACATATGTCTGTCACTTGATTTCTAGACAGTGTTTGTAAAATCACAAGTCATTGTTTTCTCTCCAAAGAGTTCAGTGTATTGAGTGAGGATTTTCTAGGTGCTGCCTTAAATTCTTTACGGGGCAGATGATGTACTGTATGACACTAACTAACTAACTAACTATTCATTCATTCAAGATTACGGTTTTAGCTTTGAATTTATATGTAAATTATCACTTTAACTTTCTTTGAATTACAGTTCATTTCTCTTTTAAATTCAAATTCAATTTGCAATTCTGCAACCTCAATTTAAATTTCTCATAAAATGAAATTGGAATTTACAATGCAAGTGTGTTTGGAAGGGAGAGTGTGAGTGAATGATTTATGGTATGTGATTAGTAAAATTGAAAGTTTTGCCTCTTTCTTTCTGCGGTTTGTAAGTTTTATACCCCCCCCCCTTTTCTCTGCCTACTTTTTGCTCTCTACATCTTTATTCATTAAGCGGGTCCTGCATTACATAAAGTTTGTGTAATATAATTTTATTTATTAAAAAAGTAGTATCAATATATTTGATATTTTATTCTCTCAGTGACTACTTTCTTGTCACTGTACAGTGAGGGTACAGCCTGACCCTACTGTGGTGGAAGTGAGACAGGTGTTCCTGCAGCATGCGCGTTTGCAAACATACATTTGCATATGTGGTTTTAATGTGTGCATATTGTGGTCGGGGCCTTCTCATTTTGCACCTCCTCTCAGAACCCCTTGTATTTGTTTCTGTGGTTTAATTGGACTCATGTCTGTTTTTCTCTGTAACCCATTTATTTCTGTCTTATTCTGTCACTATTCCTGTAAATCACTCCCTGCATCTTGTACTGCCATGGTGAATTAATATCAGAAAGTTTGCACATTTGGCTTGGGTGTTGTCTCGGTCTCAGTACATTCTGTAATTTATAAATTTTTTGGGTTCAGTCATTATTAACACTTAGAGTGTGAAAGGTCTTATGCATTCCATTGCAAATTAGATTTGCAGTGTAAAGACTGTGTATGTTGATTACACAGATTGCAATGAACTGTGAATTCAAAAATATGAAGACTTATAACCCAAAGTTTTGAGTCTTGGTACTGACAGGTCAGTGGGGGGAGTGAACAACCAGTGCTCTCTTGCCCTCTCAATACCACGACTGAGGCGAGAACCTTGAGCAAGGCACAGAACCCCCAACTGCTCCCTGGGTGCCGCAGCAATATGGCTGCCCACTGCTCCGGGTGTGTGTGTTCTCTACTGTGTGCGTGCACTTGGATGGGTTAAATGCAGAGCAGAAATATCGAGTATGTGTCACCATATTTGGCCACGTCACTTCACTTAACTTCACATTTACTGTGCTTTTCTGGTCCATTTGCTCACTGTATTTTATTATTGAATGGAAGAGCAGCTTGAACATTCAGTTAAATGTCTCCTTTTATGCTCTATGAATAAAGTCATCCCAGTTTCAAACTACATTAATTTAAGTAAATGATGACAGAATTTAGACTTTTAGGAAAATATCCCTTTAAGACTTCCAATTAAACTTGAGTAGGACGTGTACCGATTTGTAAGCCTTTAAATATTTATTTCTGGTTTTCATAATGCAATTTTTTTTACAGTGATTTTTTTATCAAGCTGTGACCACAGTGAAAAACGGCTCTTCCAGAGGTGCATTAAATGCACATACATGTGGTTTCTGTAATTAATTCTTGTGCTGAGGTCACTCTGGAAGTCTCTTTATTGGATGGGTTTCATAAATGCTGTTTTCTCTATTTGGAATTGTGTGTGAGTGTGGATATTTGTTACCTTTCATAGGTTTGGGATCAGATTTTTAAAATGTTTTTCAAAGAAGACATTTACATTCAGCATAGCTCAATTTATATTTGATAAAGTATAACAGTAATATTGAGAATATGTATTCAGCCTTTACGCCAGTCTTCAGACTTGTAACCCAAATGTTTGCATCCTTGCTTGATAAAAAATAATTAATTTCTACTGAAAAAAATCTTACTGACCTTAAACTTTATGCAGTGATGTTTTAGTGTGTTCAGGTATGTTTGTTTGTATAAACGATGTTCTACAATTGTGTCTATCCATTACAATCTCAAAATCAGGATGTACTGGTGCTTTTGTACAAACAAATGATGCTTGAAAATCATTTTGAATCACCATCATCATTAAGCAGTTCACATGTTCTTTCTGGAAGGAAACAAGTTGTTTTGTTCTCTTTTCAGAGAAATCATGATTAATCCTTGAAAAGGAAAAGGGACGGAGAGGGAAGACATGTCATTCTTTGGCTTAGACTGCACACGGAAGAAAGAAAGAGGTACATGCACAGATCTGACATCAGAACTAGAAAACTAGTCTTTCATCACTCATTTTTGTGAGGTTAAAATTGTGGTTGATTTCCCTAAAAGGTTATTGAAAGTTTGTTGTTGTTGTTTTTGTTGTTTTTTTGAGCATCCTAACAAAAACAATCAGTAAATTATACACATAAAAACTTTCCAAAGTCTAAACATTTAAAAAGAGTTTTCCTTTCTTATGCAATAGTTGTTTCACATCAGAAAGTGCAATTTCTCTATTTATTTTCTTCTAGAGGAGGAGAGGAAAATCAGAGCAAATGACAGAGAATATAACTTATCCTTCAAATATGCTGTGAGTATAAATTCAGAAAACTTAAAATCATTATTTCAAACCTGCATAAATGAACATTTATGTTATGTCTGGTGATATAGTTGACAGAATGTCATCATGACCAGTTATTTATGATTCCAACAACACCAACACTTTTTATTTGTCATTGTGTTTCATCACTTATTACTTACATTTGGAAATCTCCACATGTACAGTAACATGATATCAGGACATTACTGAACCATCTTTCATCTCTGTCCTTTCTTCCTGAAGACCAATTCCATCAAGACCTCCAAATACAATCCCTTCACATTTCTGCCTCTCAACTTGTTTGAGCAGTTCCAGAGGATCGCTAATGCCTACTTCCTCTTCCTGCTCATCTTACAGGTGTGTAAAATCCAAGTTAACTGGGTGAAGCATTGGAAAAATGTGTTTGTCAGTCTAAAAATTAAGTAAATCTTAATGAATGAATTAATGAATCTGGATTTGGAAACAAAGTCTGTTCGATTCAAAAGAAGTGACATTCTTTAAAGATGTTGCCTCAGATGCATACAGTATATTTTAGTTTAGTCATGCATATTTCAAAGAATGTGACCATAACATGATGACCCTAACTTCCCATATTAAGCAATATTAAACACATTCAAAATAGCTAAATACTGTACTTGCACAATAATGACGTTTCATGACCCCATGACTTTATTAGTATCACTCTTTACTAGCGTTGACTTTGAGGGAAAGCAGTTGATGGCAGCTATTTTGCATTCATGCAAGTACAGATACCATATACAGTGATAAATGACTGGGGGAGACAATAATCATATCAATAACAGACAATAATCATATTATCATGAATTGTATTTTTAAGCTCATATCACACAGTCATATTAAGTGATATGACTTCTCCCATTCATACTGTATATGTACAAGCCTAACCTCTCTGGCTCACGGTGTATAACTGTAAATCAGTATATTGCTGGCATTACTCGAATATCATGTTTCCACATTCAAAGCACATAAATAAAAAATTTGTTTGTGTTTTGTAGGTTATTCCTGCTATTTCTTCTCTGTCCTGGTTTACCACGGTTGTCCCTCTAGTCTTAGTATTATCAGTGACTGCAGCCAAAGACGCCATCGATGATATTGTGAGTACACACATGTTACAGTATACAGCAAACGAAAGACCTATTTTTTTCCTGAGAGGAAACAACAAGACTGTTTTTGCCAAATTATTCTGAAAAGTCTTTAAAAGGATAGTCCACCCAGAAAAGAAAATTCAGTCATCATTTCCTCACCCTCAAGTCGATCCAAATCTGTATGACTTTCTTTCCTCTGCTCAACACAAAAGAAGATTTGGTGATAACCGAAATGTTTTTCCGATTGACTTTCATTGTGTTGTTTGTCTATACTATGGAATTCAAGGCAACAGAAACTGTTTAGCTTTCGCCATTCTTCAAAATTTCTTCTTGTCTTTCACAGAAGATATGAGGGTGAGGATATGATGACAGAAATAAAATTTTTGGGTGGACTATACCATACATTTTTTGGTTTACTCCACTGTGTTTAAAAACATCTAAGACAATATTATAAATAGAAAATGTCTTCCATCTAAACAATTTTTTTGTCCTAGCCTGCCACAATTGCAACATTTTGTTGATTGTTATGTGCCATGTAGTACTGGATGGCCTTGCCCATTTTGACATGCCCTTAGTCCAAAATCTTCACATCTTCATATCTATTGGATTGTAACTGGTAAGGAGTATGAATCAATTGAAGTATTCTTGAAATCAGGTGACAATGTGGTTTACCCATTAAGTTCTGCTCTCCCCATGTGATCCAGAGGAACTCCAGTCTTTCTGCCAGACCCCAAATTGAGCTAACTTTGGTTTTCCCGTGCTCTGGTTGTGAGTCTAATGGAAATAAACAACATTTTAGTGAGGCTGGCGGCTTTTACTGTAATACTCAGTACATGTCTAATTTTAATGCCCTTTACTTTGACACACAGGCGTCATTTAATAAGTCAAGCAAACTTTCCTCTGAGTAGCAGAGACTCGCAAAGCAAAAGTTTACAGATCTAAAATTTGTCAGCGGTGGACTGGAAAGTTTGATACAATAGTCCTTATGTTCCTGCTAAGGGGAGTGGAGGGGAATTAGGGAATCACACTCCTCGCCCCTCCTCTCCTCTTTTTCTCCCTTCTAAAAACTGGGATGAGCTGGTTTCTGGATGCAGAAGGTCTTGGCGTTTGACCATTCAGCCCATGAGGGTTTCTGTTATCTTTTTCTTTTTGCTTTCATTTGGCTTCTTAATGATTTTTCTTCAGGTTTTTCTTTTTTCTTCTTTTCTGACAGAATCGCCACAGAAGTGACAGAAAGGTGAATAACCGTAAAGTGAATGTGCTCATCAGTGGAAAGTGAGTGGCTGTCAAATATTGTTTGTCACCCTCTCTCAGTCTTGTTACCTATACACCTTTTTTCATACAAGGATTTCACATAACACCAATGCATGCATTGCATCAACATGCAATCAGAGCTGTTGTAGGTTTGATAGTTTACCAACAAGTAGTTTTATATTTCCTATATTCTTTACACAACTTTGAATGTATCTTTCATTTTGGTACATGATAATGACTCAAGAGTGTTTCAGTAAAATGTATCACCAATACTATTAATAGTTTCAGAAATTCTTCCTTTTTAGCTCAGATCTAGTGCATAAAAAGGAAAGTCATGGGAAATTGTATTTATAGAGCACGAGTTTAACACAACCACAGCTGATCCAAAGTGCTTTACAATAATAATAAATAAATAAATGTAAAAAGCTTTTTCCATTTTCTTCAGCAATTATATGTGGGCTTTTTAGAGCAAAAAAAGGTGGGATTTAATTAGTTAGTCCCCTTATTTGTCTCTGGAATGATTTGAATTTTCAAATTACTACAAAACAAACACATCAATCACAACAGGACACAGCTGTAGACACACAGAGAGGTTCTTCCTGTTGTTGTGACCTGTTCTCATGTTTTTACATCACACACACACACACACACACTAGCTGCTAGAATGATGCCTCAGAGTTCTATTTTTCTATTTTTGAAATAATTTCCAGGTGGTCCCTCATGATATTTAAAGTGTGTCAGTATCAAGCTCATCAAGAATGTGCATTCATAATTTATGTTGAGTTTAATAGAAACATATAACCCACACAACCTAAGTGTTGAAAATATTGTGTTGTAATCATAATTATGTGGTTTATGTGGTAGACATAAATTTTTCTTTCTTTTTCACAATAGACTGATAAGCGAGAAATGGATGAATGTGCAAGTGGGAGACATCATAAAGCTGGAGAATAACCAGTTTGTCACAGTAATACATTTTACAGATTTAGATTTATATTAAATTTACCTGCAACATTTAACTTTATATCTTTACTTAAAGATTTAGGAGCAGATGCATATGAATGAATGAACATCACCTTGTCTCTCTGTATCCTCCTCACAGGCAGATTTGCTCCTGTTGTCCAGCAGCGAACCTCTCAACTTAATCTACATTGAGACTGCGGAGCTGGACGGGTGAGTACAAGAAACACAGTAGAAGCATTGTTGTTTTTATGTTCGTGCAGCTATATTAAATACATTTGTGTTGTTTTAAAATACTTTTTAAAATACTGTTTTAAAATTGTGTTTTTGTACAGTTATGTGTTTCTTTTTTTTCCCTTTTTCACACAGAGAAACCAACTTGAAGGTTAAACAGGCTCTGACTGTAACAGGAGACATGGGGGACAATTTAGAGGCTTTGGCTGCATTCAATGGTGAGGAAAAATAGAGAGCGAGAGAGAGAGAGAGAATACCTTGCTATAGTTAAAAGTATAGTTCACCAAAAAAAGAAAATTCTCTCACTGACCCTCAAGTTATTCCAGGTTTGAAAACATGATGCGAAAGTTTAGAAAAGGGCAGTGCATTGCTAGTCAACCACCGAATCAGCTTGTCCTGTCAGTCTAATCTAAGATTGTAGCATTTAGCTCTCTCTTAAATCATTGGTTTGCTGTTAAGTAAACTGTCATATTAGCAGAAACTTTAAAAAATACACTTTCTCCTCCATCATTGCAGTCTATGGATGTTCCAAGCAACAACGGACTTCTATCACCAAAGCAGAACGCTTCTCCATTTCTTCAGTTTGATATTAAAGTCAAGTCAAGTCACCTTTATTTATAAAGCGCTTTAAACAAAATACATTGCGTCAAAGCAACTGAACAACATTCATTAGGAAAACAGGGTGTCAATAATGCAAAATGACAGTTAAAGGCAGTTCATCATTGAATTCAGTGATGTCATCTCTGTTCAGTTAAATAGTGCCTGTGCATTTATTTTCAATCAAGTCAATGATATCGCTGTAGATGAAGTGACCCCAACTAAGCAAACCAGAGGCGACAGCAGCAAGGAACCGAAACTCCATCGGTGACCAAATGGAGAAAAAACCTTGGGAGAAACCAGGCTCAGTTGAGGGGCCAGTTCTCCTCTGACCAGACGAAACCAGTAGTTCAGTTCCAGGCTGCAACAAATCAGATTGTGCTGAAGAATCATCTGTTTCCTGTAGTCTGTTAACAAAAGTCAAAAGAGCTATGCAATTCCCCAAAAAGTTAATATAAATGAAATGTAACTGAGAACTCCTAAATCTTTTCAACTTCTGAGCAATAACATTTTCCTCTGGTCTTCTCTGTGCTTTCTTCAGGGGAGGTGTGCTGTGAGCCTCCTAACAATCGTCTGGATCGCTTCACGGGCACGCTGACGTTCGACTCGCAGAAATACTCGCTGGACAATGAGCGAGTCCTGCTCAGGGGCTGCACGCTCAGAAACACTGACTGGTGTTTTGGCCTGGTGCTGTTTGCAGGTAATAAATTCAGGCAGATGTGTGGTATATGCTCTGGAGCTGTCAGGTGTCCCAGTTTAATTCTTCTTTATTACTACGGAGAATGTGGCTGGTGTACTCTTTTGAGGCTGTAAAATGGTTTGCCAGTCCATAGACTAAATAGACTAGACCCAAACTGGCTCTTAAATAACGTACTGTACTGGATTTATGGTTGAAATCATTATAGTGGCTTGCTCTTCTGAAGTAAAAGTGGTCTGGTTCATTTATACAGCATGTTATGTCTTCAGGCCCAGACACCAAGTTGATGCAGAACTGTGGGAAGAGCACCTTTAAGAGGACGAGTATCGATCGACTTATGAATGTACTGGTGCTCTTTGTAAGTTAAATGCTCTTTCACTTCAAGATATGCAAGATATGATGTATATAAGTGCTGTCAAATGATCAATCGCAATGAATCGCATTCAAAATAAAAGTTTTTGTTTACATAATATATGTGTGTATACTGTGTATATGTTTATTATGTATATATAAATACAAACATGCATGTGTGTGTGTGTGTGTGTGTGTGTGTGTGTATATATATATATATATATATATATATATATATATATATATATATATATATATTTATATATATATATATATATATATATATATATATATATATATATATATTTATATATATATATATATATATATATATATATATATATATATATATATATATATATATATATATATATATATATATAAATATACACATTACAGATTGGAGAATATTTGGTCACTATAAGTTACTAACCAAGGTTGTGTGTTGTTTTTTGTAGATTTTTGGGCTTCTGGCTCTGATGTGTATTATTCTGGCTGTGGGGAATTGGATTTGGGAAAACCATGCAGGGTCAAAGTTCAAAGCCTTTCTTCCACGAGAAGAGAACACTGTGTTTTCAGCGTTTCTCACTTTTTGGTCCTACATAATAATCCTCAACACTGTGGTGCCCATCTCACTATATGTCAGGTAGAATGTGTTCATGTACTGTATACTTGTTTGTTTTCTGTAAAATTATATGAAAATGAAGAAATGAAAAAAAAACTAATTTAAAAAATGACTGTCATTTTCATTCTCTGTTTACATTGCAGTATGGAAGTGATTCGGTTAGGTAACAGTTACTACATTAACTGGGACAGGACCATGTATCATGCACAAACTGACACGCCAGCTGAGGCTCGAACCACAACACTCAATGAAGACCTCGGTCAGATCAAATACGTCTTCTCAGACAAAACCGGCACGCTCACCCAGAACATCATGACCTTCAACAAATGCTCCATTAATGGGAAATCTTATGGTCAGGACCAGTCCCATATGCATTATTTGTTTATTTTATTTATAGGCCTATTTTATTTCAGAAGATTGCCAATGGTTACATTCCAAGACATAAAAGTCCCCTGCAGCGATCAAACAGCCAGATACTGTTTGAACTTGAAAGTGTGTTTTCTCTGCCCTACAGGAGATGTTATTGACCACTATAGTGGACAGAGACTGGAGATCACAGAGGTGAGAAACAAAGTCTCAAACAATCACCAGGGGTTTTAATGAGTCTGCTGGGTTAATAAGTTTGAGTTTGATGATAGGAAATGACACCAGTGGATTTCTCCTTTAACCGGCTTGCGGACCCCAAATTCCTCTTTTATGATCACAGTCTGGTAGAGGGTGTAAAACTGGAGCTTCCAGACGTTCATGCTTTCTTCAGATTACTCGCTCTCTGTCACACTGTCATGGCAGAAGAAAAAAGGGAGGGTGAGTGATTGAGTATAATATGCCTTTCATTTTTACTGTTTGTGTACATTAAAACATGAATAGTTTTATTTTTGTTTATTCTGTAGGTGATCTGGTGTACCAGGCCCAGTCTCCTGATGAGGGCGCTCTGGTTACGGCTGCACGTAATTTCGGCTTTGTTTTCCGCTCACGCAGTCCTGAGACAGTGACAATAGAGGAGATGGGGGTTCAGAGGAGCTATGAGCTGCTAGCCATCCTGGATTTTAACAATGTGCGAAAAAGGATGTCTGTAATTGGTATGCTCACTTGTGATTGAGCAAATAGTTCACCCAAAAATAAGAACTTGTTGAAAATGTACTCGCCCTTGGGCCATCCAAGATGTGAATCTGTTTGTTTCTTCATCAGAACAGATTTTGAGAAATTTATCATTGCATCACTTGCTCACCAATGGATACTCTGCAGTGAATGGGTGCCGTCAGGCCGAGAGTCCAAACAGCTAATGAAAACATCACAATAATCCGACTTGACTCGTGCCCATCAATTATTGTCTTATGAAGCAAAAAGTTGCAAATTCATAAAGACGTTTTTAACTTCAATTCGTTGCTTAAGGAGTTTTCAAGCACTGTTTACAAGTGAAAGACATTCTAAACAAATACATCGGTGTGTTTTGATTTGAAATCAGGGGACTGACTTTTTCACTAGATTAATTCAAGCCATGTAAAGCTATAATTCTCAGAATCAGTTCATATGAAGAAACAAACTCCTCTTTATCTTGGATGGCCTGATTGTCAGGAAATACACAACATGATTTTATCTTTGGGTGAACTTTTGCTTTAAGAAGGCTCCATGGTTCTTCTCATATATTGTGTTTTTGTGTGTGATATATGTGGGGTTTTTTTTCCTTTCAGTTCGTAATCCAGAGGGCAAGCTCTCCCTGTACTGTAAAGGAGCAGACACCATCATATATGAGCGACTACATCCCTCCTGCAGTGAAGTGATGAAGGTCACCACAGAGCACCTCAATGTGAGTCAACACCAGAGGGCTCTAGTGAGTCTACAAGGAGAATGCTTTATCTCAAACACTTTAGACAATATAACTCTGTTCCAAAACCTTGTGAGCTGCCTTCCTGACTTCTGTCTACATGGGTGGTAAACTATTTGTTTCTTAACTCAAATAGAATATCATAAGCACGTGATGTCCATTGAAATCTCTGCAGATTTCCTCACAGCAGGAATGCTAAATATTGGCCATTAACTATATATTTGATTGTGCATTCTCTCACAATCTTTTTTCTCTCTGCCTCTGTAGGAGTTTGCTGGTGAGGGGTTGAGAACTCTTGTTCTAGCATATAAGGATTTGGATGAGGAATATTTTTCAGAGTGGAAACAGCGCCACCATGAGTCCAGTGTGGGTCTGGAGGACCGGGAGGAGAACCTGGAGAAATTATACGAGGAAATAGAAAAAGATATGATGGTATGCACAAAACACTAAATATATCCAGCACACACACACACAGATATATATATATATATATATATATATATATATATATATATATTGAATCAGTCATTCGCCTGCATCTCTTGTGTTTTTGGTATGTAATTTCATATGTAGATGGCACACTTTATACTTACTATAGCCATTTTATTCAACCAAAAAAAAAAAAAAAAACTAAAAAATGAAATGTTAATTTACCCTAAATGTTGGCTGTTTTTAAGAATAAAAAGCTAAAGTGTTTTTGTGTTGTGCTTTTTGTGTAGTTAATTGGAGCCACAGCCATAGAGGATAAACTTCAGGATGGAGTCTCTCAGACGATTGAACTGCTGGCCAGAGCAGAAATCAAAATCTGGGTGCTCACTGGTGACAAGCAAGGTGCTTCGTTATTTCTTTATGCTATTTGTGACCTTTTTTTCTCATCCCAAGTGTTATGTGAAAAATTGGCATATCTGATCACTCTAACATTACTGACATGATTAAAGTAAACCTGATGTGTTTGCATTGCCTAATTTTCTGTGCTGTGCATCTCGTGCCATGAGGGAGGAAGAAAAACATCAAGCAAGACAATCTCTTCCCAAAGACTATTTTTGTAATTAAACTCAAACTTCTATGCTGTACATTATGAATGTGCAATGATTCAGTTATGTAACATAATGAGGTCAGTGCTTGTGTCATTTATAATCATTATGTAATGTACTGATTACCCACCATTTTTGTGTGCTTTCATGGTTGGCAGGATTGTTAATTAAGTTCTTTTATTAATAAATTACCAAATGGCCCTCTGAAAACGTTTATAAAATGTCTTTCTCTAAAAGAGACCGCTGAGAACATTGGCTACTCGTGTAACCTGCTGAGGGAGGAGATGAACGACGTGTTTATTGTTGCAGCGAACTCACCAGAGGAGGTCAGACAGGAGCTGAGGTAATAGATCTCATGCAGATGACATAATATGTATTATACTAAAACACATGGAATTATTTGGGTGGTTGTTCACAAAATGGGTGTTTTATGAGACAATTTAAATGATTTCAGTTAAATTCCATATCCAAAATTTAGCTTGTGAAAGCATGAATCTTTTTCCAGCCAAGGTTTTTTTTTTTTTTTTTTTTTTTCGTATGTTTCTACAGTTGTCTCTTTTTTTGTTTTGTTTTTTTGTAAAGGGATGCCCGTCTAAAGATGTGTCCTGATACTGAACAAGACAAATTCCTCATTCCTGAGATTATCCTGGGTAATACTCCAAAAGTGGTTGAGGATGAAAACGTGAACGGAGAGTACGGCCTGGTGATAAATGGACACAGTTTGGTGAGAAACAGGAACCGTCTCTTTCCCTCCTCTGTACTGAAAGTGACTCTTGGGACTGAGATGGGTGTTGCTGCACAGAGTGAAACCATCCCATTTCCTGTTGTTTTTGTGTACAGTATGTCATGTTTTCATACTCCAGTGTAATTGTATGGGGTTTTTGTGTTTGTAGGCGTTTGCTCTGGAGAGCAACATGGAGCTGGAGTTTTTGCGGACGGCTTGCATGTGCAAGACGGTCATCTGCTGTCGGGTGACTCCTCTGCAGAAAGCTCAGGTGGTGGAGCTGGTCAAGAAATACAAGAAAGCAGTCACTCTAGCGATAGGGGATGGAGCTAATGATGTCAACATGATTAAAGGTGAATTCAGCTTGACAATAATATCGATGCATATCAAAATCAAAATTCTTAGGAATCAATGAAATTTTAGACAGAATGTGATTGTTTTTTTGTTTTGTTTTTTCAACTTGATCATAGCAATGCAGTTACATGATTTGTATGATTTTAAGTATTAATATTGTGATTTAACTGACTGAGCTAATTGTCTTTCCTTTTCAGTCAATTGGTACAGCTTTTTGACAGCTTTTATTTTTATTTATTTTTGTAAATGTGTGTGTGTGTGTGCATATATGTGTATATATGTATATAAAATGTTATTCTCTTTATTCTTCTGCAGCAGCTCACATTGGTGTGGGTATCAGCGGTCAGGAGGGGATGCAGGCTGTGCTGTCTAGTGACTTTTCTTTTGCTCAGTTCCGTTTCCTGCAGCGCCTCCTGCTGGTACATGGGCGCTGGTCATACCTGCGCATGTGCAAGTTCCTGCGGTACTTCTTCTATAAGAACTTCACTTTTACCTTTGTGCATTTCTGGTACGCATTTTTTTGCGGCTTTTCTGCTCAGGTGAGCCAAGTGCAACAGAACTGAAAATTCTTCTTTTTTTTCTTGCAATTACCCTTGCAAAGACGTATTAATGTAAATATAAAAATAATGTGAGATTCTTGCATGTCTTTCTAGACCGTATATGATGAAGGCTACATCACTTTGTATAACTTGGTATACACTGCCCTGCCTGTTCTGGGAATGAGTTTGTTTGACCAGGTAGGGTTTTTTGTGTTTGTGTGTGTTACATGATATGAAAACTCATTTATGTCTGTTTATGTCCAAACTATTCTGATGATACTCGATTCAGACAGCTGAGGAAGGCTATTGAAGAAATATATGTTTTTTTACTATTAACCTTGAAGAAACATTAAAAAATGTCAATTGTGTGTTAAAAAGATGAATGTATTTCAACTGTATATTAATGGTTTGAAATAAACCATTATTTAGTTAATTGAGATTAGTTTTTTTCTGTTTCTCCAGGATGTGAATGCTGGCTGGAGTCTCGAGTACCCTCAGCTGTATTTGCCAGGACAGTTGAGCCAGTACTTCAGTAAACGTGCTTTCATGATGTGTGCACTTCACAGCTGGTACAGCTCTCTAGTGCTGTTCTTTGTGCCTTATGCTGCCACATATGACACTGCGAGAGACGACGGCAAAGATGGGGCAGACTATCAGTCATTCGCACTGATTACTCAAACCTGCCTCACCGTCACTATGTGTGTACAGGTCGGTATATCCCTGCATTGCAGATAATGTGTATGCATTTAATTTGTTTAGATGTTTTAGTTATCCTAATTTCTTCTCTATATTCCCCACAGCTGGGACTGGACCTCTCGTACTGGACTGTTGTTAACCATATCTTTGTTTGGGGAAGTTTGGGAATGTTCTTCATACTGACCTTCGCCATGTACACTGATGGACTTTTCCAGTTACGTCCATCTTCTTTTGCGTTCATAGGTATGCAGGGCTTGCATTGTCTCTATATTGTGTTAGTTAGGGTTTTTTTTTGGGATGCAAAATTGTCAAAATATGTCAAAAATGTGTGTGCGCGCAAAAAAAACAAAAAACATTACTCTAAAAATTGTATGTACACTGTATATATCAGTCATATATTTTATTTTTATTTTGTTTAATATGTAGTGATGTTTGATTTTGGTGTTATATTAGAGTTATCATCTAATAATAAAATGGTTAAAATGCTTTACAAAAGCTGAATGACTGTGCAATTATTGTTATTATTATTATCATTATATTTTTTGCTCATTTAAATGTTTTATTATTAGATGAAAACAATACAATAAAATGCATAAGGATATGTGAAAAAAAAAAATCCTTTTCCATTCCAATTTGAAATATGTCATGTCACATACTGTTTTTCATATTCATTTTCTAGAAAAACTGTTTTGTATGGAGTATATACAGTGTGTGTATGTTGTGTTTTACAGGAACTGCCAAAAATTGTCTTAACCAGCCCAACGTGTGGCTGACTGTTGTATTGACGGCTATACTGTGTGTGCTGCCTGTGGTTGCGTACCGGTTCATCTACAGCCAGATCTCTCCTACCATCAATGAGAAGGTATAGAGTTACTTAACATCCCATTATTGATCCTCAAATAGAGGGCAAATCAGAGTTCCAGTTACTGACCGAATAACAGTAAAATACATAATTATCCAATGAAATATTATCATATCAATTACTTGAAAATTGAAGATTGTTTATAAAACACATTATACATTGGCATGTTCTGAATATGAATTGATTGACAATGTTTACATGCACATCAATGAAATGCATTGATGTTGCTGATATGGATTGGTGGATGGATGGATGGATAGATAGGTGAACAAATGAACAATTCTGTTTTGATTGTTAAATACAGGTGAGACATAAGGTGTGTCAGATGAAGGAACCTGCTCCTCGTCCGCGCCGCACCAGGCTCAGCCGAAGGAGCACACGTCGCTCTGGTTATGCCTTCTCTCACGCCCATGGTTATGGTGACCTTGTGACCTCTGGCAGATTTCTGCGGCGAAATGCGCTCACTAGCTCCACGGGATTGATTCCCACAGGACGCTCGCCTGGCTTCAAGCCCACAGGATGGTCTGCGTGTTACAGCCCGGTCGGGCGAGAACAAAACCCCAAACAGAAAGTAGAACCAACGTCACTGCAGCTGTTTCGTGCGGTTAAAGACTCTTTGTTTTGAGGGTGCAGCTTTTTAAACGAAAATCTTAAATGCTTGTTTATAGGGTTTAAACTCTTGGGGACAATTTCACAGCTGCTGTGTTATGTCAATATGTATATAGCAGAATATATATATATACGCACACTAAGAACAATAGACTTGATTCCTAAAAGTACTAAATCTTGTTTGGGAGTGTGCATGGACACACTTATCACTCAGAATGCAAGTGTGGTTTGCAGCATGAACAAACTAAAATAACCATCATCCTGAAGGACAGAGATTACTTGTCCTGTCATCAGTACTATAGAAGCGACAGACAAACTCGACTGTAAAAGTGAAAAAAACAATAACACGCCTATGATGTCATAGAAGAAGTCACGAGTGATGTATTTCCTGTACTCTTCCTCTTCCGGGTGCTATGTCCACTAATGCATTTGACTGTCTTTGAGTCCTGAGTTAAATATATCCCACACATAACATTGTTAATTTCATTACTCAAAGGGGTCATGTCATATTTTTATCCTTTCCCTGAGGTACATTTGTAATGTTTATCAAACAGTCCTAATTTAGTTTCCCCGCCCTCTCAAGGCCTTTAGGATCAAAAAGGCCTTTTTGGTACTATACCTTAAAGAGCTCAATATAAGAGCCTTCTTAGGATGTGACATGATGGCCTATTCACACCAAGAATGTTAACTATTTCATTAACTGTATTAGGGTCTACACCAGCACATGATAATATTGTTTACTAAAAGTGTGTGCTACAGTTTTGTTGTCTGCCACTTTAAATGCTCTAGCTCTTTAAAGGATGGATTTTGTTTGGCTGTCAATGTCTTTGTTTTTTTTTGTTTGTTTTTTTATCAGCTGGGGAAATTATTTTGCAAGTAATTAATTATTGTTATAGTGTGTGCTGTGCTGTCCTTTTTAGATTCATTTTTAAAACAATATCTGCATTGTTGATGTTATCATTGTTGTGAATGGTCCTTAACAGTCCAATGAAATGGTTCTTTACTCTTATCTTTACCAGCTTGTTACCAGCAAGAACAATCTTATCCATTATAGTATCAATCCCACTTCCTCCTCATTATTTTACTGTGATTAGGCAGTCCAAGTTGCTAAATGTGAAAGGTATGTGTTAATGTATTCATCACTTTGACAACACAAAGACACAGCTTCCAGAACAAGACATTTTTGCAGCTTTGTTTCTATACATGCTTTTTCTTTGGACTAGGACAAGGGTATAGACTTCTGAATGTTTCATTATGTTTACATCCCCAAGTCGTATATTTCAAAAGATCAAGGAAGCATCCATTTTTCATGTCGTGACTTCATTATGTCAGAGATAATAAGAAATAAAGGGAGACCAATGTGAACATATTTATAGTATTAAATACTGAGTGCCTTGCAAAAGACTTTGAATTAAAGATCAATGTTAGCACAAGGAGTTCTTATGGTTCGGGAACATACAAGTGTATTTTCAGTGCAGTAAAATACATTTTAATTTAGCTTTTACTCGGTATACTAATAAACATCACATTCATACTCTAATTGTACTATGCAAATCCTGTAAAAGCAAAAACATTTTGTACAAATAAACTACTTTTTAAAATATTGTATAAAACTGTACATTTGATCAAGTCTTTTTAGTTACACATGGCTGTTAAAAGTTCACCCTGAAATGAAGATGTCATTAATCTGCCATTGAAAAAAACAAAAAAGCACCATAGAAGGATCATACAAATTTGCCCCCTTTACTGTATTTACTGTAAGCCTTCTACAGATATAACTTTGTGTTGGTTATTGACTTCCACTCATGTGGGCTGTTAGTCACTGCAACCTTTTTTTTTTTCTGTTCCACAGTCATTTGGATGAATCAACATGATGACAGAATATACATATTTGGGTGAACGGACCTTTCAGTTCTTTTGATTTTAATGCTTATTTTACTTATTATACTGTATGCTTGTTTCTAAAAAAAAAAATATATATATATATTTGTATTACCACTTCAACTACTAAAAGCTAGACTAAAGAGACAGGCCTCAAAAAGTATTTGAACATTTCAGACCACACTTGGAGCACAGTAATAACATCAGGTCACAAAAAATCAACAATAATATAAACAATAAAATAGTGTGTTTAAAAAATTTATGTTACCAAATATATGCATACATAAATATTTGATTTAAATATATATTTATATAAATATTTATGTTTTTAGATATTGAACAAATATATTTAGACAAATTGTACAACTGTACATCTGTTGTTACTGATTTGTATCCACTAAAAATGACTTCGGGAACAGTTGGTTCATGTGAATTTTGTTCTAAGAAAAGGTCTAACAACATTTGCCAATTTTGCAAGCAGGTGCCATTTTTAAGTATCGTTTGTCCTTTTGCAATGACATTTACAAAGCATGGCCTAAATTTCCAGATACTTTTTTTGGAACCGCTGTATTCCCTGTTTTCTCTTTCATATCCAACTAAAATTAGGTGGGCCCCCCAGACAGATGGGCCCTTAGACATTCATGAGACCCCACAGCTATTTAACTCCGAGTCTGAGAGTAAAGGAAGGCATTCTTCGACCAAACAATGAGAAATGCATCTCTATTAATGACTAGAGAGTAGGCTGAACAAAGAGCTGCCTGCAGGGAACCAGCAGTCTAAACAACCCACCCACCCTCCCTCACGCTGTCAAACCACAGTATGCAAAACCGATCATCTGGACCCAGAAGACGCGATTTATGACCGTGTATTACCGTGAAGATACCCCAAAGTCAGTGTTTTAAGAGGACGCACTGTTGTCTGAGCGTCAGGGAGGGTTCTCGATCCTGACGTCGCGCCGCGCGCTCCAGCCCTGCGCCGCTGTTGCGCTCAGTATCTTCACAAAACCAACCCAAACGTGGCCATCGCTCAGCGTGATTTGACATCGAGACATCTGGAAATCTAGGAGATTACATTGATCGACAACGTGAGTATAAATATGGCTTTGGTTTTATAATTTAATGGGAATTTGGTAAACGCGGTGTGGTGGAAGCTAACGGGACTGCCCGCTGGCAAATATTACATCACTGCTGCCGAGTCAGATTTAACAGAGAGTGGTTTTGTTCATTATTAACAATGAACTAACTCGACATTTATGCGTGTTGTTATTAAAAAATGATAAAATACAAACGTTGTAGACGCGTGCGAGCTAGTGCATCGTTATCTCATACGCCCGTTTTTACGCTCGCATCATCGTTAACGTTAAATGTCTGCATAGTGGGTTTTTACGATCTTGAAGGTGGGTTTCTTAGCTTTTAAAATAATTAATTCCCGTAATCAGGGTCCATGAGATGCACGGTAGTGTAAAGAAACAAGCGGTCATGGACCGGTTGTATATTTTGTTTTTGTTTTGATGCTGATTTTACATTATTTATTTGTGTTTCGACTTGGCTTTCAGAATTATGTTGGATTTTATGTAAAAAAAAAAAAAAGGCTGAAAAGAGAGAGAGAGAGAGATTAATATACAAGTGATGAATCACTAAATAGGCCCACAGATATAGGGCGTGCTGCTGTTCTGTCAAATGGGCGCATGAGGCCTGTGTTTGCGCATATCGATCACAACACCAGCGGTTCGTGAATAAACACCAGTCACTTCATCACCTCAAAACATCGGGCCTTATAGATCATAATATAAATGCTAAAAAATCTCGAAGATACTCTCTCTCTTTCTCTCTCTCTAACACACACACACACACACACACACACACGTAAACACATATATATCTTTATTACTGTATGTGACAAAAATTGTAACAGATGAAACAGTCAGAAGATGTGGCACTAATTGAAGGATCCGCCACTATAAGCATTGTCTGCAACTTTCTTGTATAAATGTTGTTAGAATGCACACTCTGATAAACAAACACTTTGGATGCTCTTGACAGTGTCCATTTAAACACGAGTCACTGGGAAGATACACACTTTTTTTTAACCAGTAAACCCTTTTTATCTCTAGAAGTCTATTCAAAGAAAGTTTACTCATCATTTGATGACTGTAACCTGTATTTCTTTCGATTTCCAGGCTATTGCTATCTTACTTCAAGTTCCCAAAATGGCTGTTTGAATCTAACATCCATCTTTAAAGACTTTAAATTACAATATTTTGGTCAACACAGCCTGTAATTCAAATAATTTTCTGTAGATTCAAATAGGCTATGTTCAGTTAGTCAGTTTCTTCTTCTACTGTTAAGCAAAAGAGTGTCAATAATTTAGTCTAAATTTGCATGATAACATTTAATCATCTAAAATTATAGTAGAAAACAAAATGATTCTATTCCAAATTTACAACACAATTGCATAACAGTTCAAACAGCCTGTTTTTACCCAAACCTCTCTGTGTTTGTGCTTGTGTGAGAAGCCGTGTTGTTGTCTGTGTGCAGCTGTCTGTCTGATCTTGTAGCTAAACACCTAGTCTGTGGAATGTAGTGGCTGTCATGGCCTGTAGTTATACCATTAGTCTTGAAAGCAGGAGCTTTTTCTGCCCCCTTATCAGGGACCTCTTTGCCTTTCTCATTTTATTTACTACAGTAATAGATGAGGATGTTGTGGTGTAGCTCAAATGGTACTAATTCACCCAATAATACAAGCCAAATAATTGCCCTGGTCAATCTAACAGTCTATCACTGGTTACTCCCATACAGTATGTCTCAGGAGTGTGTGACAGATTGGAAGAAGTCAGGCTAAACTGACTCATGAATTACTGGAAATAGAGGCCCAGACTGTGAACTAATTTAAGCTCTAAGATTTATTTCAGTGTTTCTCCTGCAGTGTCAAGTTAGAAATGGAAATCATCAGAGTAGTTTGTTGAGACCCTAAGAATACAATTTTTTTTCTTTGTGAATCTTCTTAAAGTCTTGATGGAACAGAGTTAGTGGCAGTTGTTTTCTTTCATATTTTGATGTACAGTAGAGTAAAATGGATCATTTAAGAAAACTGAATGGTGGGACTTGGTTATATGCGTCAGTTGTTGATTGGATGGTGTCATATTTGTTGAATGCAAGCTTTCTGTAAATTATGATGGGACAGAGTTTCAGCAGACTAAATGCATTTAGAAGTCCAACTTCACAAATCAAAAGTATGTCATTTTATTAGAAGATCAAGTCATGATATTTTTAGATTAAAAAAAGAAGCATATACTAGAATTAATAATTCACAATAAAATAAATGACATGCATTTAGTAAATACATGAGTTTATGTACATAAGATAATTTTCATTTCATGCCAACTTTAAAAGTTTTATTTTTTATTTTTATTTTAAGAATTAGCTTATAGAGTAGCATTCCAAAAGTCCTTCTGAAAATAATTTTGTGGACTGGATGACAACCAATTTGAAAAGAAAATAATTTAAAGTAATGTGGTTCAGAATATATTTTTCTTATACACACACAGACTGGCAGGAACAACTGAATGTTATGTAAGGGAGTTTATCTGGCCAAACTGCAGGAGGATACAGACGGTTCAGTGAGGGTTCTCATTGACAGGTGTTGTTTGCAGAGGATCTCTCGCTGTTGTATGGTTCCTCTCTGTTAAGGTAAAATGCACAGAATGTCCATTATTGCTTACAATTATTGGCAATATATTAAATGTGCTTACAAGAACAATATTAGGAAAAATAGGTGCATTACTATATTTTATGAAATTTTTTTTTAGTGCACTACTTTCAAGGTTAGTTTGGTAGAACATGAAGTAAAGTTGATTGAGTGTCCATGTTTGGGCAACTAGAAAAATAATAATAATTTTTTCCCCATTGATTTTGTTTCGTGCCTGTAGCCTACAATGGGACAACTGTTATCAACACTGGCACACACATACAGCGACTTTCAGATGATGTAATAGGCTCTACTACTTCACAGAGACTGTTTAGGTCATTGGCAAGCTTTGCACGTCCTATTTCTTTTTGTTGTAACTGTCTGCCCACTCTGAGTCTCAACAACAGGTCACTGACCCACAGCCATTTCCTCCCTCAAGATTTCCACCCTTCTAAAATAAGTTAAATATCCACCGCTCACCCCTCCCTTCCTCTCTAGTGACTCTGTAGTGAAGTCGCCACCATTGGTACACCAGCAAAAATATACTGAATAAGAGCCATGGTCAGAGCTGTGGCTTAGTGGTTAACACATACTGTATGTTTGTGCGAGTTCATCTTCCATAATTTCCTGAATTTCACTATCATTTCCTGTCCTATTTGCTCTGTTCCCATATTTAAAAGTTGCAAAAATGTCAAAAAAAAAAAAAAAATATATATATATATATATATATATATATATATATATATATAAAAATCACTGTTAGCACTGAAAGTAAGAGTTTAGTTTTATAAAGACCTCACCATCTCCCTTGCAATCTTTTGTTATCTCTAAATGATCACCTCAGTTCTACAATTAAGGTCCTGATATAGTTTTTTTGTCTGTTTGTTTTCCATTCAGGGGTAAAATGAAGTTACTTTTACTCCCAAGAAATTATGAAATACATTTTACTTGTAGTTTTAGGTGATTACCGTATATGCAATCATCTAAATATATGTGTATATGTAATCATTAGTCAACTCTCGTAATCCATTCTTAGTTTCCTTCATGGCATGGACTCCTGTAAGTTTGAGTATTTTTGTGTTGTATTTCCTTTATGTTAAATCTAAACTGAAATTGTAAATTATGTATTTACTCATATACCAGTGTATTTATATATTGTCTACATTCTGAATACATTATCATCTATAGACTGTGAGCAGATTAAGGAGCCTGTGACCTGGATTTAGTTAATTGTTCATTTGTTAGTTTGTCTTTAAGTTTCTTTTTGTGTATTTTTGGCACTTTTTTTAACATTCTTTGTTGAAAATATATGTTTACACAATGAGATGCCCAACTAAAATGCCCTTTTCCACTTATCAACACTGAATATTATGTTTTAAGCGAAGATAATTTAAAAATCTGAGTCCTGTCTTCTCTCTTTTTTCCAGATGTTTACCTTCAGCCAAGAGATCCTCTTTAACCTGTTCTTTAACATTCCCCACTTTCCAAAACCACGGATTGGCATTGGACGTGTGAACTAAAGTCTTCAGAAAACCACATTCTGCAAATATACAAACATTCTTTCATCTTAACCCACTAGGGGAAGATGGACAGTCCACCTAAGATAGCCGGGGAAACTCTTATTGTCCACCACATTCCACTAGTTCACTGCCAGGTTTCAAGCTCACGACAGTGCTGTGGTAGTCCATTGAAAAGGAACAGTAATCCTTTCAGCTGCCCGGAGAATCTGGGACTGAGCCGGACTACCTCCCTACCTGAGAGAGATATTCTTCAGCGGGAGGCATTGGTGTACAGCAGCCTCATACAGACATCGAGCAGCAGCCTTAGCTCTAGTGATACTTTTGGGGATGGAGGAATTAGAGGAGGGCAGAAACATGGAAGAAGTGGGAGAGAAGGGAGTATGGCAAGTGACACTTCCTCTTTCACCTCAAGCAATTCTGAAGATCAAGCTCAAGGCCTGCAGCTGAAGACACATGAACGGCTGAACTCAAGACGTAACCCCTTTCTGCTCAACACTGAAGATGAAGATGATGAAGATGAAGACAATCTGAACGGATATTTGGAAGACTCCTCTTTTCACCTGCATGGAGATTCGCATGAAATCTCAAATGCAGCACTTGCAAATGAAGACTTGCCTCCTTTCCACCTGCATGACCTTGAGTTCACTGTTGAACCTTTTCTCTTGCATGGCTCTACAGAAAAACAGTGGAGTTCCACACATGGGCCTAGTGGGGAAGCAGAGCAGAGAGACCACACAATAGGTGGGACTTTCGATTTGTCTACTCACATGGAGGGACTGAACTTGCTGAGATTAGATAGCCAGCGGCGCTTCGGAAGCAGTGGTTCCACCCTTTCAATGGACTGTGGTGAGCAAGAATGGGGTGAGGATGATGATTATGAAGACCAGTCCATGCAAGGTGGCAGAGGAAGCTCGGAGTGTTCCAGTCTTGCAGCACCACATTGCTCCTGTTGTGGCCTTTCTCAGCCATACCCTGAACCTTTTCATGAATCATTTTCTGAGTGTCACCAGGGCTACGGCAGTGATTCCTCCTGCAATAGCTCAGATGGAGTGCTGGTTAACTTCAGCACGATTTACAACAAGATGAACAATGTTGTCCCAGCCAAACAGTCACTCAATATCAACAGTTCTGCCGAGCAATCCTTTGCCTCGTCTGTCTCTGAGCTCGTTGGGATGTGCGGAACAGAATGTAGCAGTGGACATGGAGCTTTCTACCTGGACTTACACACCTCCCCAAGTGAAACACCTCAGCATCCTTTAGCCACTCAAGAACATGCAAACTCTTCTTCTGTATCTCAGCCACAAGGCGCCACTCTGGAACTAGATGCCAACTGTAATTCCTACCACAACCTTCTTGGAAGCGAGACACTGGCCTCTACTGAAACCTCTGCCAGTGAACTCACCTCATGTCTTCAAAGCCAAGCTCGCTTGGTTGTAGCAACGCAGAATTACTACAAGCTGGTGACATGTGACCTTTCTTCCCAGTCCTCTCCCAGTCCAGTGGGATCATCGGTCACAAGCTGCTCAGATGAGCACAGCAAAGGAAGTCCCACTCAGCCAACAGAATACTACCTATTCCAACAAATGAAAGAGGATGAAGAAGAGGTGTTATATTATTTGCTTCATATGGTGTTAGCTTGTATTTAGCATTTTGTGCCATCACTCATTCTATACTCCTTAGCAATATGTACACTGTACCTTCTTATTTTTCTTGTAACTTGTTACATCATTTACATCCTTTGCTTTTTCTTATGCCAGAATGAAGAAAAGGATTCATGTGGGATTGAATCTACCCGTGACAATGTAATTGAGGGGCAGGTGTATATCAACATCTCCCCACCTACAGCAGCCTGCAGTTCAGTTGGCGCTTCGGGGAGCAGTCGACCTCGTTCTCGCAGCTACGATCGGAATCTAGACAAGTCACCATCTCCTCGCCTTGGGTCCTTGGAGCGCATGCTCAGCTGCCCTGTTGGGCTTAGTGAGAGTGCAGCCCCTAGCCCGCCACCTCCACCACGTGTCACTTCATTTGCTGAAATAGCGAGGAATAAGAGAAGAACCGGAGGATCACCATCACAGAGGGGTGGAATGGAGGCCACATCCATGAACTCTCACTCATCTGGAGAGTTCTTGCCCATCCTGGAAGACCTTCCACAGGGTCAGAGCCACAGTTTGCCACCACTCACTCGATGCCATAGTCAAGGGAGCTGTGATTTGTCCTCTCCGCATAGATCACGGAGTACACCGCTGCGAGAATCTCCAGGGGGAGCAGGAAAACAGACTCGAACCAAAGCAGAAGGTAAGGAGACGTTTTTTCACTGTATCTTATAAAAAGAGGAAGGTTAAATTGTGTTACTTGTAAGAGCTAGTTTATTTTCTGGATTGAATTGTTTTGGGTTTGAATTATATCACTGTGCAGTCTGGCACCCAGAAGCCTGATTGCATTCTTGACTGTTTTGGTTGGGTTATGACAATTTGAGTTTCATCATTTTATTTCTTTAACATTTCAAACCTAGCTAGTAAACATTGTGTATTCTCAGTGATTGCCCTTTGATTGTCATTTTCCAAGCGAATTTGATTAGCATCTGCTAAAATGTACCACTCTTTCCTCTTGGGGCAGTTGCTTGGCTGTTGATAAAGAGTGTTTTCAGCACATTGATCTGCGGTTACTGTTTGGTTGCTAGAGTGTTGCAAGGATGTTTTGGGTCATTCCTTATTTTGGTCTAGGTCAAAACAAAACAGACAAAAAAAAAAAAAAAAATCTTTACTGGAAGTTTAAGACCCCAAAATAAATTCAGTCATCCTTTACTTACCCATGTCATTCCAAATTCGTATGACTTTCTTCTATGCAATACAATACAGTATCTCCAATAATTTTGCTTTAACTATTTCCTTTTTTCCTGTTTTCCAATAATTATTCTTTTTGTGGAGGAATAAATGTTATGTGAGTTTTAAACAACATAAGGTTAAATTAAATATGACAGAATTTTTGTGTAAAATATTCTTTTATGTATGTCTATGGTTTTTTTATTTTCTGCCAGGCAATCTCAAATCTGATGAGATTAGTAATAATACATCTGTCCAGATGCATTATGTGAGGTGTCATTCATGACTGTTGCACAAACAGTGCTAGAGTTACATGATAAAGTTTAATACTTAGGTTAGGATGTTTGACAAAGCAAAAGAAATGGGCAAAATGAGTTTGATAAACAGAAAGGTTAGCTTTTGTTGCTGGAATGCATGTTAGTTCTCTTTGTGGTTAGTGCTGTGCTGCCCCTGCTGGCCGTGACTGGGTACTGCAGTGTCCTAAGACCTCTGACATTATGAGTTCTCAGGCACGTGGAGCAAACCGTTTGCGCAATAGCCGAGTGACGTTTCACACACACTGTGTGCCTGTCAGAGCACACGCAACACACACACACACACACACACACACACACACACACACACACACACACACACACAAACAGAGGAGCTTCTTAAACAGGCTGTTTTGCTCATAATGTCTTGGTTGTTTATGTACCACTGCTGGTCATTAACTTTTTGGAGCAATGTTTTAAGGTATGTTTTTGACATAGTTGTATGAATTTAGTTTTATGTATGGTTTTGTTTCAGTTTCATCATAAGACTCTGTTGTTGCTATTACTTCTGCTGGGTTTTATTCCAGCTGTTGTAAAATACTGTGCTATTGCCATAGCCTTTCTGTTTTAAATTTCCATCAAATAATTTTCTTCATATGATAATTAGATATGTATCACTTAAATTACTTTTATTCCTAATGTTTTATGAACTTTAGATAGCTTTAGTTAATGCCTACATTACTGCATTAAATGATAATCTTCATCTGTTTTATTTTATCTCCAAACCCTCTTTGCTCATCTATGCGTCTCATCTTTTTCTCCCCCCTAGGTGGCCTGTCTAGTTCCACAGACTCCTCTCCAGTTGTGATTCGCTATAGCAAAGATCAACGTCCGACTTCGTTACCCATTCAGCCTTTCACTTTCCAGCACCAGTTTGGGAAACCTCAGGCGAAGCCTCTCCTTCCTCTTCTGGACGGATACATCAGCCAAATGCAGGCTCGAGGGGCTACAGCGCCTGAGGGAGGTGAAGATGACTCAGAAGAAGATTGTAGGCCACCTCACGGCACCTCTATCGCACCTACAACAGTGCGGCCATCCCCACTGGGCAGCTATTCCCCAGTTCGCCTCCTAGGTGCACCCACCTCTTCTGGAACCTGCTCGACATGCACTCCGACCCCTGGTGGTCCGAGACCACCACGTTCCCTCTCTTGTCCCATTTCTGCAGGTCTTCTGCCACAGCATACTCCAACTGGAATGGCCATCCGTACCGAGACTCCAAAACTTGCTCCCTTACCTCCTACACCGCCTCCACCTCCGCTGATGAAGCAGAGTCTGCTAATGCCTGCATTGCCCACTAGAAATCACTGTTTCCACCGTGGCAATTTGCCAACGCTTCCCAGCTCAGGTCTCAGTCCTCTCGGACAGTTGGAACCAGCGCCACAGGAAGAGCCAGTGAAGGTTTTACCCACGTGTGTGACACAGCAACAGCCTAATGGTAGGTTTGGAGCAAAAATTTGTGAATTCACAGTCTAGACATTGCCTTGTGTTGTTTATGACTTTATAATATTTTTTTCTTATTTCAAAAAAAAAACATTAACGTGGTTTTGCTCTTCTTTTCTGATTTGAGTTGGATAGTTCAAAACAATTGTATATTGGCTGCCTATCTGAACAAAGCCGTAGCTTCCATACTATTCTTTCCTTTAAATACTGCTAACAATTTATCTTTTCTTTCCCTTCTGTTGCCCCTTCTGCCTATTTTTTCCATTGCATCACTTTGGCATTTCCACAATATTATCTTACCCTTCTGACTGTTCTTTCTCTTTTGGTACTTTTCCCTATGTATGTATGTTCATTTATCTTACCATCCATTCACCAATACTTTTTATTTTATTTTCGTATTCCATCCATTCTTTGCCACCATCCCCTTTTTCTTCCATTTTGCCCCCCCCAGTGCACCACCTTTCCCCGCAGGCACTCAAATGGAGAGAGTACCGGCTCAAGAACCCTCTGGGTGTGGAGCGTGGTAAAAACGGCCCTCATTCTATCTCTTGTGCTTTGGAAACCAAGAGACCTGGATCTCGAGTCATGCGACGCAATGTGTTTGATTTCCCTCCCACCAAACAACCACTCAGCTTCGGCAGACTTAATGGTGCTGAACCAATTTCTATCACCCAACAGGGGTTGAGGGGAAAGAGACAGAAAGGGGGCTGGAATAATTTTATTTGTAGTTAGTGAACACTTAAGTGTGACAATGACCTTATCTTTTTTGTTATCACCAGCTTGTTTTGTCTAGCAAAGAGTCTATATTTGGTGTAGGTTTGCATTTATCTGACAGATGTTGTTTTTGTTTATAGGTCAGTCATGGAGGCAACTGCCGCAGTGTTACAGTGAATTCCTGCCTGATTATTTCTCTCAGACAGAGCGCCCCCCAGAGGAATTCTGCTTATCTCCTGATGCTAATACTGAAGAATCCATCTCTATAGACTTGTTGCAGAAGAAAGGTGTGTGATTTTTTTTTTTTTTTTTTTTTTTTGTGTAGTACTGCTAACAGTGGCCTAGCATGTGTTCACTAAGTTCTTAAAGGGACAAAACACACAGTTTCTGCCAATCTCATGTCAGTCTTTATTTTATGCCAGAACGTTTGCCTCTCTCACTTATTTTGCAGTTTAAACAATGTCCAGATTTACCTATAAATTTCATATAGACATAGCAGTATAATAACCTCAGGAAACTCATCTTTAAAGCCTTATTGTTGCGGTGAGCCCTTTAGCTCTCAAATTAATTCTAGTTTTAATCCGCTGCATACACACTGCAGTGATTATTATGTGTACCCTAGTGACTAGAATGCGGAAGAAATCTTTGTCTCTTCATGTTTTTTCCACTGGGTACTCATATCAGTCAAACAAGGCCCTTTGCTTTCCAATCAAATACTGACAATCCCATCAGACCCTCTAAACTGCATTAGCACATGACAGCATGTGTTTGGGTGTACATACTATTAGTTAGAGTTGGATAAATAAAATAATGGAATATTTTCTATTTTGTCTCTTCTGTTTGTCCTTATGTACTAGGTTTGGTGAAGGCCATAAACACAGCAGTTGATCTGATAGTGGCTCATTTTGGCACCAGCCGGGATGCAGGAGTAAAGGTACATTTGAAATAACAGTGTTAAACTCTGTATACTTAGTTTACGTGTCTCACTAAAGGCAGTGCAAATGTTGACATTACCCTTTCGCTGTCTCTTTCAGGCCAAATTGGGCAATAGCTCTGTAAGTCCAAACGTGGGTCACCTTATTCTAAAGTACCTCTGTCCTGCCATTCGTGAGATACTGCGTGATGGACTGAAAGCTTATGTACTAGACCTGATCATCGGACAATGCAAAAACCAGCCCTGGAGTGTGGTGGAGGCCTCCACACAACTCGGTATGAGAGGAGGTATGGAGGTGATTATTTTATGATTGGAAATGAAGGAAATTATTTATGCTTATCCTTTCTGTCCTAGGTCCCTCTACACGGGTTTTACACAGTCTGTTTTCTAAAGTCAGTCAGTATTCTGAGCTGACCAATCACAGTATGAGACTCAATGCCTTCATCTTCGGCCTGCTAAAGTAAGCTTCTTTCAATTTTCTCTCTCTTTTCATCTCCCTGTTCTTCCTTTCACTGTTTCTAATCACGCTTGTCTTCATACTGCTTATGAAATCACATTTTTGTACTTTTTTACATTTATTGCTTGTTAAAGCATCAACATTTAATACAAAATTGATTTCTAAATTGACATATTGTGCAATTTGTTGGATTGCCATCTAGGATGATTTTTTTCAATTGGAAATGCCTTTAAAATGGAGGGTCTGTTATTTGATGCTTTTTAAATTTTATTTATGGAGTATTTGTACTTTTTCAAAGGTCTTAAAGCACTGTTTGAGAACTTACATTTATTTTAGCAGCCCCCCGAGAGATAGACAACACAGACCAAGTGAGATGTTCAGATAGAAGGATGATAGTTTCCGTCTTTAGTTGATTGATGGAACGGATTGTGCTTCTTAATCTTCTTGGATATAAAAAACATATTTGACCATTAAATGCATTGCAGTACTGCAGTATCTTATCTTGATAACAATGTTGAAGAGAAGAGGCTTTACATTCAGTATTGGATCATGAATTTAGCCAATGGCATATGACAAGAAATAACTCAAATAAAGTAAAATAAAAGATTAAATAAATTCTGTGTATGAAGTTAATTAGATTAGATTGCATCTCCTCAGATTTGATAGTCTAATCACAACAATTGAGAGCCAACTCCTAATATTTGATGGGGGAAAAAATGTAATATAAATGCATTTTTATGCTTTGCATATAGAAATTGCTTTATCTGAAAGAGACATGCAGTATTGCTTTAGATTTTAACATTTTAACTTTTAAAACATTTAGCCATTTTCTAACTTTTGGAATAGGATTGGTGTCTTAAAATGGAGTTTTGGTAGGCAGCTCACTAGGTTTTGGAACCGATCGATGGCATGTTTTTTATTAGCACTAGGTCTAAAAAAAAAAACTAAAATCTTCCTGTCGAAATCTCTGCAGTGAGATTAGAGAAGTCTTTAGAATTCATCAAAGGCTCCAGTTTTGCTTTGAAGGGCCTTGACGTAGTCATCTCAGCTCCTGTGCAAACTATTTTCCACTCCTATTAAAATTATAGTCAGACGCACAGCACTTTGATCATTAGTTTCAATTATTCATTCTGATGCATACTGATCTCTCTCTCACTCTCTCATCTGTCTGTCTCACTCTGTACTGTGGTCACTCTTCTTCTTGAGATCGATACAGAGTGCAGTAATCACTTCCAGGGTCCTTGTTGTTGCACTTGTAGTATTTCACTTTAAAACAGATTTCCAGGGGTCTTCAACAGGGGGTCCTCAACCCCTAGGAGTTTTTCAGCAGTACTGCATGGTCGAAGGCAAATTATTATTTGTATTTTAATTTTTTCCGATTAATCCATTTACGTTAATTACAAATTACAAATACAACATTTTCATATCTGTATTAACAACCGTTTTCAAATGTGATTATAAAAAAAAAAGTAATTTGAGCTCCAAATCAGCATATTAGAATGCTTTCTGAAAGACCATTTGACATTGATGACTTGAGTAATGGCTGCTTAAAATGTAGCTGTTTTTCACAGGAAAAAAATATATTTTCAAATATATTGAAATAGATCTATTTTTAATGTTGTAATAATATTTCACAACATAACTTTTCTTTTGGGGGAGGGGAGACTTGGTGAGCATAACAGACTTCTTTCAAAAACATTAATCTTGCCGACCTCAAATATAATGAAAAAAATATATTGAAGACCCCTGCCTCTGGTGTAAGTGTATTATTTCTGTTATTGTGCAGTAAAGTTACAGATTTGCATTTTACCTCAGTAGTTTTGTGTCCATGATTTTACAACACTCACCTTCACTGTTTTTCAGCTTGCGATCTCTGGAATTCTGGTTCAATCACATTTATACACATGAAGGTAGGACCATGATATTTGCTCTTACATTCATGCTGCAACATTAATTTTTAGCGTCTTGTTCAAGAGCAGTTGGCTTTAGTCAGAGAAATAGTGAAGCAGAGCCAATATTTGTATGTTTCTCATACTCTATTCCCAGCATAATTCTAATATTTAGCATTTTTTGTTCTGGCATGGTTCCTCAGACATCGTAGCAGCCCACTACCACCCATGGGGTTTCCTACCCCTGTCTCAAGGGGCCTGCCAGCCACTGTTTGAAGAGTTGTTGCTCCTTCTTCAACCGCTCTCACTGTTGCCCTTTGACCTTGACTTGCTATTTGAGCCACACCAGCTACAGAAAGGGGAAGAACACCTGAGACGCAAGGAACAGCTGTGCTCTGCTCGCCAAGGCCTCGACCAATCAGATTGTTCCACCTTTCAGCTCATGCGAGGCTGTGGAACGCTGGAGTCTGGAGCACAGGAAGTGGGAATGCTGCCTCAGAGAGAAAGGTTCTTGTTGAGAGATGAAGAGAGCCGGCTTAGGAGATTAAAAATGAAATGTGACGGGCGGAGGAGTGCAGGAGCAGAATCACGGGATAAGGAGGCTGGAGTTGGCAAAGAGTGCTTGAGGAAGAGTGACCCAGGACAGATAAATGGTGGCGGGTGGTGTGCTGGCCGGATGAAGGGAGTTGGAGAAGACTGTGAGAAGGAGAAAAGGAGAGAAAGGGATGGAGATGGAGCCAAACAGAGAAACCGACAAGCTGGCTGGTGGTACCAGCTGATGCAAAGTTCACAGGTTTACATCGACAACTCCACCGAGGGCTCAAAATTTGTGAAGCTGGAGAAGAGGAGGAAAGGTGGTGTTGAGAGCAACCGGAAAAGCCATCCACCTCCTAGAGAAGGTGTGGTTGAGGGAGCTGAGGCCATTCAGCAGATGCATGAACAGGTGGAACATTGTCGAACCAGCAGTAGTAATATTAATAGCATTGGCACTGGTGTCCTCCACCAATCAGCATTGTCAGAACCCACCAAAGTCACAAAGGGGAAGCCATCATGGATGGGAAGTCCACCGGAATCAGTCCTCACTGAGCTGAAGAAGAGTAAGGAAAAGCACCCAGACTGCCTGGATGCCTTTGAAAGGGTTCAGGCCCAGCCAGGAGCAGGGGAGGATGGGTCGGCACAGGTGCTCCGCTGGGGTCGGCTATTTGGAGCTGGAAACGCAAGCAAGGTGGAGAAGAGTGAGCAGAAACTAGTCCGAAAACAAAGGTGAGTTGGCAAACATTTACGGCCTTTTCACACCAAGAACAATAACTATATTTAACTAAACCCACACCAATGGATGATAACGCTCTGATTATTATAAGCACATGCTCCAGTTATGTTGTCTCCCAATTTGAATGCTCAAGCTTTTTAAGGTAAGATGGGTTCTGATTGGCTGATTGGATTCCACTGATATGGTTCCTTTGTCTCATTATCATTGTGATGTCCATTTCTCTATTCTCTTAAAATTAGAACAATTATTAGAACATTATAGCTATTGATCTTGGTGTAAACTGGCCTTTTCATAACACAAATAATTGCTATAAATGAAGATGGTCCATATTTCATCTTCACTTGTTTAGACTTGTAGCTAATTGAATACCTATATGTTTGTCTCAGATTGCCGTCTGGTTGGTTGAGTCTCGACCGTTCCATGTTAGATCTGATGGCTCAGTCTGTTGGAGTGGGAAAAAGAGCAGAGCAACAATCTCTCACATCTCAAAGCCAAGAATCCCCCCTTGGCCCTACTGAACAAGCACAAACACAGAATGCCCCAACACTGAGACAAGTCCCATGGTAATGTTGTTAGATGAGTTAGAATGACTAGTTAATTGGAATTATTTGCAAATGAAAAGATATTACTACCATACCTTAAAATTTTAACTAAAATGTTCTTTTTCTTTCTATCTTTGTATGCCTCTTTCAGTGAAGTGAAGGCGCTCTGCCATCATATAGCCACAGAGCCAGGGCAGCTCAGTTTCCAGAAAGGTGACGTACTGCAGGTGCTCAGCAGGGCAGACTCTGATTGGCTGCTGTGTGCTCTGGGCGACATCCAGGGCCTTGTTCCCATCATATACGTCACCCTGACTGAGGACAGTCAAGAGCGCTGAAACTCTTCGGCTTCGATTGAGACAGGTGTTAGATGCAGTTGGGGACAAAGAGGAGGGTCACTGCTTTTCTGAATATAAAATCTGCTGCACAAGGGATGAATTTGAGGGATTCATTATGTGCTTGCATGTGTATGTAAACAACAATACACCAGTGCACGCATACACACACAAACATCACACTTTGCTGTTGTGAAAGCACCCTCTTTATTTCTGTGAACAGCATTGAGCCAACCAGTGATTAGAAAGTGTAGATCTAGTTACTGAGTAGTGAAATTGTTTGCAATGGGGATTTTGCGACTTAGCTTGTAATCATAAATGACAATAGCCTTTTAAAAATAACTTAAAAACCAAGTGAAGTTGTTAGATGACACTACTGGCACATATGCCTTGTCTTTATTAAATACTGTATGATTTTATCTAATCTAAATGTTAATCATCTCATGTGTTGTGACTGACAGTGTGTGCATGTGCCCTTCAGAGGTCATGCGAAAACCGGAGGTCATTCATAAATATCTCTTTCTCAAACTGTTTGTGCAAATAACTGTATGAAGCTGAATAGTACATCACTGAAAAGGTGGATGCCTTGGTTTTTAAGTCTACAGGAATTAAAGCTCATTAACATGTTGAAAAAGACAGAAGTTTTCCCAACCTAACAGAACAAGGAAAATCAGTCTGCCCAGAGTCATTTTTTTTTTCTCTAACTTGTGCTGCTTTGACAGGTTAATCAATACGCTAATGCAATTACCTCAATCTCTGTCCCTTCATTTCAAGCTTTTTCACCAATTTCAATGGACAATTTACAGCCTGTAAGATTGCCTGCATGTGATGGAGTGCATCACAAATGTTTTGCTTTTGCTGATATTAACGGATTTAAAGATTTGAAATAAGCTCCATCTTAAACCTTAAATGTGCTATAATTCCTTCCTATATCAACATTTGCACAATTTGCAGTTGATATAAAAAAAAGGGAAGAAATGTCTTATGTTTGTCTACTTTATATTTTTGGTTGTATTGATTTGGTTCAAGGAGCTTTTGATTCTGTTTGGACTATATTTATTAAGATAGATGTGTCTGTTGATGAACGGATGGATGTATAGATAGAAAGGAATGGATTTATAGAGATTTATGCAAGTAGTTGAATAGATGGTGAGCAAAAATTAGTTTAATGGGGTTTGGAGAATCTGTTCCCCTTCAAATAAATTTAATTCATGAGATGATTTCCTCCAGCTTGTGAAGGTAATCCTCCAGACACTTCAATGCTAAAATATTATACACAAATACTTTTCTCTGCTTTTGCAGAGGACACACACACTAAAAAAGACATTTAGACAAGGACGGTAAAATTATTCCTCATTGTGCATATAGTTATAACTACATATAGTTATATGTGCTAAATTTAATTCAAGGTGAGGCCTTATGGAAGGGAATGTGTATTGTGTATTGTACATCGTTATTTCAGGATTTGAGAATGATCAACTTGATCAACTTTTTATTTCAAATAATCTTGAGCCCTTGGTATGACACCAGATGTGCTTTTGTTTAAAGTTAAAAATTTTGATTTGATTTTTTCAGATTGCTTTATTGAGACATCAATAGATGATTGTCCAAGTATGTTTTTGTTAAAACAGTTTTATGATTTATATTATTTTCAATTTATAAAATGCATTACTCATTATTTTGTGTATTTGTAAATGTAAATATGATGCAGTCTCATGTTCTCAAAAGGAAAATGACATTATTAACTTTGTTATTAACAGCTTTCAACGCTAACAGTTAAAACCATTCAAACGTACATTATACTGTTGGGATGTTATGTTATGAGAAGAAATAGCTCTCACAAAAAGCTGCGCAATCTAGATTGTAGTGCTGCTGCTTTTTGGTCAGTCTTGGCCACTTCAGGTTTGTCTGTTGGTCTTCCAAATATGCTTTGGTTTCCACTAAAGTCCACCTGTTAAATATCAGAGAGAGAGAGAGAGAGAGATTGCGAGAGAAATAGCTGTCCAGTGCCTTTTTGAACCAAAGCATCTGCTAATGGGATTCAAGAGTGGTTCCTCACAAGTGGTTGGTCCCATTGCAGTTGCTTGCAAAACTGGAATCAGACTGTTTTCCATGCGGATTATTAGAAGGTAAACACCAGTGACAAAGAGGATGTTTTAGTTTGGAGGGTGATGTATGTTTGTGCAGTGTCTCTCTCTCCCTCTATCTGCTTTGATCCTCGAAATATTTCCTGTATATACTGTACAATACCTGTAGCTCCCCTGGCTCTTCTTTCCCCTGTGACCATGTTGTTCTCCTATAACATTACCATCATGTATGGATGTCAATAACAAAGTGCTCATGTGAACACTGATGCAGAGCCTCTTGTCCTTTTTTCTCATTTAGGTATTTATGATAAGTACTGTTTTAATGGGAGTGATTTTCTTATGATTATATTGATTTAGTGATTGTTTGCATTTTTTTGTTTGCAAAATCCATGTGCCACTTGAATCACAACACAGTTACACTGGTACTTCACTGATGGATATTTTTTTGTTAATTCATAAACTGTTTTGAACATTTGGCTGTTTCTCCACTTACACGGATACAGCAGGTGTTTCATGCAAGCTACGCTTAACCATGGTTAAGGCACTTTTTTAACCTTAAAGTAGGCTAGGATTATGGTAAGTTTGCTTAAAATAAAATTTACCAGGAGAAATATTTGATGTTGCTAAAAATAACATTATGTTGTGTATGTGGTATAATCACTGATCTATAATGTAGAACATGGTTATATATATATATATATATATATATATATATATATATATATATATATATAGGTCAGTGGGTATAATGCAATGTGTATAATGCAATGTGTTTATGTGGTTTAAGTTTAAAAAACACAATATTTTCCACACAATGTACATTGTTCCTCTAAAGCCCACCCTTCTGAAATGCACAGAGCTCATCGGTCTGAAAAGCAAGGTCTCCTGACATAACACGAGATAAAAGCCGTTACAACTGCATTCATAAAAAAATGTGAAAACTTGAAATACAAACAAACCTTTGTCCATGTATACGCTCGGCCATCATCATACTCTTCCCCATCTGTTTGTTTGCGGATCGCAGTGATCATCAAAGTTTACTGCGTTAGTAAATTGCTAAAGATGTAAATGTACGATGCTTACCAGAATTTCTTTATCGAAATGACAATGTAAATTTGTTTGCATCCACACTGGTGGACATCGCCCACGAACACAGGTACAAGACTCAGCGCAATGAATCAGCGCAATTAAAATACATATTTATGTGAATGTTATGTCATAAAGCGCTTTTAATATTTTTTTTTTTATTTAAGCTTTACCGCGGGTATTTAGTGTTTGACAAATTTACGAGAAAAAAATTAGTAGAAAAAAGTAGTTAACTAGTAGTTAATTCAATTTTGAGCCAAGTCATTGCCAAAAAAGAGGCCTGGACAGATCCTGAAACAGAAATAGACCCGGTGCTTTACAGCCGTAACATAAACACATGCTCCAGAGCGAGCTGCGGGCCACATTGGACCCAGATGACGATGATTCTGAACCGCGGGTGTCGTGGGGCTATCGAGCTCGGGCCGATTATCTGGGGTGTGACCTTTGTGTCCGGTTACACACCACACGTGTTCTGACCTTTGATGTTGTTGTTACTATATTAATAGGTTGTTTGTGAGAGCTACTATTCCCTCCCCCTCATTTCTTACCTTCACTGCTGAACTTTCCCCTAGATCCCATCCCCACACAGACTCTCTCTCTCTCTCCCTCACACACACACAGACACACAGAGGGTCCACTCTGTTAAATGGCCCTGCTGTGGCTGTCCACTGGCCAGTTCTAAAGAGAATTGAGTTCTATGCGTTCACATTCCATTACCAGAGAAGGCCTGGACACTGACTGACTGCTACAAAGGTATGAGCTAAACTTGTTTTGACAATCCTAGCAATCTTTTAAAAGTTAAACGCTTTTTATAATACTTTTTATTAATTCTTTGAGAATTTCTTAATGAAACATGTTAATAATTTAATGTTGGATTTCTATATGACCATGTTTTTTTCTAATGCCTGTGATTCAGTTTAAATTGTGTGTGTGTAGGCCTATGATGATATTAGGCAATGAGAAACATGTTTCTCTAAAGCCTCCCAAAGCTGAATCATAGAAATTGGTTATTTAAACTATATATCTTATTAAGAAATTCGGTATTATGTATGAATGAGTGTTTCACTGTATAGCTTTTAATATCTGACAAGAGAGGCAAATGCACATTTCTCAATGTTTTGGTTGCATCATAATATTGCACACTGATGCCATGTTTGCACACTTTTGATAACCTAATTGTGGCATGGTGTTTCTTTACCTTTGCAGTTGAACACTTACAAAACTCAAGACAAAAAGGAACCATCATCTAATTTTACAAGAAGGCATATGTGAAACCCTCAAAAATGTTATATATGTTGTCAGCTCTTACTCATATAGCCCATTTGAATGCATCATCAAGGTCCACAGAGTGAGAGGGATGCCATCACAAACACCCACCACAGACTGTTCAAGGGAAAACTCTCCTCCAATGGACTCTGAATCAGCAAGCACCTCCACAGGAAATGAGAAAATTTCCCTATCAATGACTAGTGATCCCATTGACCAGTCAGAATGCACAGAAGAAGCTGTTTCCAAAACCAGTGAGTCAGATAGGCCCAAATTTGGTTCCAGTGTTCAGGCTAAAGAGAGACTAAAGTTTATTCTGGGAGCTTCTGAGGATAATTCCTCCGATGATGAGACTTTGGTTATGGGCCAGACCCCCAAACCTCAGCCCAACAGCACAGAGACACCTAATGTACTACCAAACACGTCATCAGAAGTGCTGCCACCCCCGAATCCATCAGCAAGTTTGAGGTGAGCATCCTTAGAGATGTTTTATTGTTGTTCTTGTGTGTGCACAAGGTTTTAAAGAGTTAGTTCACCCAGATAGCAAATTTATGTAATTAATAACTTACCCTCATGTTGTTTTAAACCCGTAAAACAGTTATCCTCAAATCTGGCTCGCGAGATCCAGTTTCCTGCAGAGTTTAGCTCTGACTCTAATTAAACCGACCCTTTTGCTATTTTTGAACCAAAATGTATTTTTGATGCTTGAAAATATTCTAACAGACCCTCTGATGTCACATGGAACTAACCCTTTAAGCTGCAAATGTGCTGCTGACATGACATGAAGGTTTTAAAGCCACTGACAAACAGCAACAAAATTAACAATCTGAGTAGAAATGTGTTTGCATTATAATGTGTTTGCATTATTTATAAAATAAAAGAGTGAAAAAATACATTTGCAGGGCAACTATTTTAACTTAACTTAAACTTAAAACCTTTACATTTCTTTTAAAAATTATTTTTCATAAACTCAGATATGAGCTCTGGTCTTAAATGCAGTGTGAAATTAATTCAGATTTTTTTCTCTTGGGCCTTAACGTGACCCACTTTTTAGTTATAATAGTTTAATTTGCTGTCTAGTCTTGAGATTTGCTACCAAAAGAGGACGCTGTACACCACATGAAAGAGTCGAAAGTTAAACGGGACAGAGCGTTGGACCTGAAATACAGCCATATGGCCATTCTCAGTGATCACATGACCTGTTAAAGTGACATGCCGTACATTTCTGTACTATTAATGGAAGCAAAGCTCCTGATGTCGACTTTCAAAGACTTTCTCGTTGCGTTTCAGTGTTTTCTTTTAGAACGTTTCCAGAGACAAAATACCCTAGACATATATTTAGGGATGTGTTGGGTCAAGATGTTTTGATGAGGTCCCCGGCTTTTAGTGAGCTATCCTGTTGACATAGGCTCAGTTGGGTGGACTCAAAACCAATGGATAGAGGTTGCACATTAATTTTGTTTTCCCCCACAGTGGAAGTAAAACTTAACAGGAAAAAGGTAAGGTCATTATTTTGGTGACATTTGTCTACACAGATCTTTTCTTGTGGTGACATTTGCTGAGACAGCTCTGTTTTTGGCTATAGCAGGGGTGTCAAACTCAATTCCTTGAGGGCCAGAGCCATGCATAGTTTAGATTCAACAAAATTTAAACACACCTGATCCAACTAATCAAGTTTTTCAGGCTTATTTGAAAGCTACATGGTATGTGTGTTGAAGCAGGGTAGGAACAAAACTCTGCATGGTTCAGGCCCTCCAGGAATTGAGTTTGACACCCCTGGGTTATAGTGATCATAATGTAAACAAGCATCTGTTATTATATTCAGCAGTTGGCTAAAATGCAATCTACAAATTAAAACTCTTATCAAATATGCATTAAACATGGTTAGATTTGCACTTTATTTGCACAACTATTTGCACAGTGTGTGGGTAATAACCCTTCAGAAACTTATTGTAATTTAACAGGTATTTTGAAAGGAAGTTTACTCTTTTTGCATTTATTTCTCTGGAGAGAAACCAAAAAACAATGAACAATGAATTACCAAGAATGTTTTTCTTAAACATGCAGTGGTGAAGTGAGGTCCTCGTTGACTTGGGGGAGGGGACATGAGAGGGCAAAAGAGGAAAAGGGAGGGAACATAAAATGTTTTAGATGTTTGTTTTTTTTCTTGTCCTGCACTATCATCTGATTCTTCGCCATGGACAGTGAAGGAGGGCAAGAACTCAACTGGTTTCAGTGCCTCAAGAGGTTGGTGCCAAACCAAACATGCATTTAGTTCATTCTGTCCTCTAGAACCTCCCGTTTGTAAGTGTACACTATGTTCTTGACGAGGGTAGTACACTGGAAGTATAAAAGGGGTGTGGTTTGTGTTGTTGTTCCTAGCAGTGTAGCATAACACAGCAGCTCGCGAGTTTATCTTAACTGCACAGTAGTGTTAGAAAAGAGTTTCGGAATGCAGAATTTAGATTGCTGGATTTCGCTGAAATGCACAACACAATACAGACTGTTTAAACGGTGCATGAAGGGTTACATAATGTAACCTGCATGATGATGTTAGCATGTGTCTCTTTAAATTCATATACTTGTAAAAGCTCAGAAAGTGGATAACATATGAGATCTGGAGTGATAATGGCAATGTTTGAAAGGTTCTCCGGATGCTACATGCAGTTCTTCAGATAACAATATAAACAAATGCAACTGCTCATCGTTTGTGTACCGTTTATGCTGGTTATGAAGTCTAAGAATGCATACCTGTCAAAAGGATTGTCGACAAGGATAATAAAATCTTTAGGTACTTTTCATTTTTATGTGCACTCATGAGCAGTGCATTAGTTATAAATTATTTAAAATCTAAAAAGTTTGTATAGGTACCATATTGTGTTTGAGGCAATATTAGAGATTTTTTTTAAATCAGTGTGTCAGTATTGGATATTTATTTGGACATGCTCTGATCCCTTATATTTATATTTAGATGACATTTGCTACCATTTAACACTCAATTAAAGCACTTACCCAAATGTAATTTTATTGATTTATTTATTTTATTTTTATAGTATACATATTTAAATTTGAAAGTATTTAAAATCATTGATTTCTGATTTTAGTGTGTTATTTTGGAATTAATTTAGACAAAATAGTATATAATTTTGATCATCATGATTTTGGCTAATTTTAGTCATTGTGATATTGGTCTTATTGATGTTGTTAATATTAATATTGACGTTGTGTTAATTGAATGCTAATATTGACACATTCTCTATATGCTATGCTATGCTATATCTCTATTTGCTTTAAAAGGTAACATGCAACATGTCTTGCATTTAGTTATTGAGTGATATTTTTTCAAGTGACACATTTAAAAGACAGAAGTCAGCATCTCAGAGTTTTGTTTTCCACTGATGCCTGCAGAAAATGAAGTCTGATCCTGCAGGAGATCTGCAATTCTCTTCTTATTTTAAGCTGTCACCTTGGCATACAGGAAGCAGTATTGTAAGCTGCATGTCACTTTTTTGTCTTCTGTATTCCACCTTTCCCATATGAAACAAAAATATATTGCAGTATATTGGAAAATATCATGTAATATATTAGGCATATATTCTTATATATATTTATTTTTTCCAATATATTGCAATATATTGAAGGCGGCAATCATTTGTATATTTTGCAATATATTATATAATATATGTATCATCAATATATTATTAAATGTATTTAAATATATAAAATATTAGAAAATAAAAAGGGAAAATAATATATTACAATATATCACAATATAGTTTAAGAAATATATTGGTAAATATATTTTCCTTTCGTAAGGGTTTACTGTACATTCATTGCATTACATTCACATTTGCATGAAGACATGGGTCTGTGACTTAAAATGTGAAGTTAGCTGTAGTTCTACAGTTCAGGGGTTAGTTAATGGTCAGTCTGTAGCCTTTATGATAACACATTAAGCTGTGATTGGCTGATTTGCTTGTGGGAGCATTTATATAGCACACTTGGACAGAGGTGGAGAGTACAGAGGCCAGATCAGATTTGATGGATTCTTACCTCGTATGTTTGTTTTTGTATTGTTTGATGACTGAATATGCTAAATATTGGCTGAAATGGTGCTTTATTGATGTTTCTCATAAAGGCTTAAATAAAAGTAATTCGTTATTGGAGTCATAACCAGCTTACTTTTTAAAATTCACTGTAAATGGCAATAATTACATTTATATATATATATATTTTGTGTCTATAGGCCTAGCATGTCAGGCCCCCACCTGCTGAAAACAGGCAAAGAACACAGGAAGATGGACGCGCCCAGAGATTTCACTGTTGCCTCCCCAGCTGAGTTTGTCACTCGCTTTGGGGGAAACCACATTATAGACAAGGTTAAAGTTGTGCCTTCGTGTGTGTGTTTCACATACAGGAACAGTAAAAAAAAAAAAAAAAAACAGATTTTAAGATTTGTTTGCTCATGTAGTCTTTTTCATCTCTCTCATGTTAGGTGCTGATTGCTAACAATGGCATTGCTGCAGTTAAGTGCATGCGTTCAATTCGACGCTGGTCCTATGAAATGTTCCGTAATGAGAGGATCATTCGCTTTGTGGTGATGGTCACACCCGAAGACTTGAAAGCCAATGCAGGTTCACAGATAAGAAAAATATTGTTCAATTTGCAGTATTTTTTTTTTGTGCAATTTTTTTTTTGTGTGAATATTTTATATAATATGACATTTATTATTATTTAATTTGATCTCGTTTTACTTTATTTCATAAATATTTGGTTCTGGACATTTTCAATTTTGATATATTTTAGAAATTGTCTAAATTTCCCTGTGTTCTTATCTAGAATACATTAAAATGGCTGATCACTATGTGCCAGTCCCTGGTGGCCCAAATAACAACAACTATGCCAATGTTGAGATGATTGTGGACATAGCTAAAAGGATTCCAGTGCAGGTATGGCCTGTCCAAAATCTGTCTCAATGATGTGTGTTTGCCATCATTACTAATAATGGGCTTCTCTTCTTATAAGGCCGTTTGGGCTGGATGGGGTCATGCTTCTGAAAACCCCAAACTTCCAGAGCTTCTCCATAAATCAGGGATATCTTTCTTAGGTATTTCATCTCATTATATAGAACCTGTTTAGACAGCTTAGCCTTGCTAGTTGAGGTCAAAGAGGGTTGATGGAGTTGTCTTTTTCAGGACCTTCCAGTAAAGCCATGTGGGCATTAGGAGACAAGGTGGCATCTTCCATTGTAGCTCAGAGCGCAGACATCCCCACCCTGCCCTGGAGCGGAACCGGTGAGAGATACTATTCACAACATGAGCTGTTGCTAGGGTATTTGTGATGTCTTCATCCCTCTTTGTCTTTTTTTCAGGTCTGAGGGTTGAATGGACAGAAGAAGAACAAAGACATGGCTGTGTAATCAGTGTTCCACCTGAACTTTATGTGCAGGGCTGTGTTAAAGACGTGGACGAGGGCCTAGTGGTGTGTGTTCACTACAGAATCGGTTACGGGATACATACAGCTTTGATTTCGTTTATCCTGCTGATTTGGTGATTTCATGTGGTTAGAGTGCAGAAAAGATTGGCTACCCTGTGGTAATCAAAGCATCAGGGGGAGGTGGTGGGAAAGGCATCAGAAAAGTGGACAGCTCCGAAGACTTTCCTAACTTTTTCAGACAGGTACACACTACACAGTGCTTTACTTTGATATGACTTCATTATTTTGTGTAGTTAGTTTCGGATTGATTACGTAGTACTATGATGTGTTTGTTCTTCACTACAGGTGCAGGCTGAGGTGCCTGGTTCACCCATTTTCATCATGCAGCTAGCTGAACATGCACACCACCTGGAGGTGCAGATTCTGGCTGACCAGTACGGTAACGCTATCTCTCTGTTCGGCAGAGACTGTTCCATCCAGCGCCGCCACCAAAAGATCATAGAAGAAGCTCCTGCTACCATTGTCTCCACCACCACTTTCGAGCAAATGGAGCGGGTGAGACACAAATCTATGAATATATTGTGGTCATGTTGCCTTTGGCCATTCATAAGCTGTTGAATTGGGCTGTAAAGGTCACACCATAGGCTTAGTAACTATTAGTTGTTTTGTAACTAACTCTGAAATATATTTGGTTGCACCATTTGTTCTTAAGGCAGAATTTAGCTAAAATGCATAATTTGAATTACAGCGTTCAAATTTGTGAGCAGAAGTATACTTGCAGAATACATTCAGATACTTTAATTGAAATTAACGAGCAATAAATAAATACTGATACATTTTTATTTATTTATTTAGATTTGACATGCACAACATGGAGTGATGCACACTAATGTGCGCTATTTAGAGTTTGAGTTTTAATGACCATTCATGATATTTTTGTGAATTTTATTATTTATTTGATTACATCTCTGCCTTTGGTTTTGGGAACTATTCCATAATGACGTTGATATTGGCATGCACAATTTATTTTCTGCTCTGTGCGTCAGTATGCAGTGCGTCTGGCTAAAATGGTGGGCTATGTAAGTGCTGGTACAGTGGAGTATCTGTTCACCGAGGATGGTAGTTTCCACTTCCTGGAGCTGAATCCACGGCTCCAGGTGGAACATCCCTGCACTGAGATGATTGCTGATGTTAACCTTCCTGCTGCACAGTTACAGGTAAAGCAAAGTACAGCTATTAGGAGGAAAAGGACTCGGAAGCATTGGGTGTATGAGTTTTTGTTCTGTTTTGGTTTAATGAAGATATGAGATTCTCACTGCAGTGTTGCAGGATCGACTCTATATATGTTTTGTTTCATATTTTATTATGGTTGTTGTTAAAATATATAAATATAATTCTCAAATGCTGATCATAAACTGTTCCTTCTGTACCTTCTCCATGTAGATAGCGATGGGGATCCCTCTTTACAGAATTAAGGATATCCGCGTCCTCTTTGGTGAAACTCCCTGGGGAGACACACCTATTAACTTTGAATCTCCAGAATGCATCCCCTGTCCACGAGGACATGTCATAGCTGCACGCATCACCAGTGAGAACCCAGATGAAGTGAGCAGTTGTCAACTTTAATAATAATAAATAATAAATAATAATAAATATTTTATAAGAAGCAAATCAACACATTAATATTATTTCTGCTGCTGAGTTTTTACCATCACAGTAATAAATTGCATTCAAAATGGAAAGTAATTTTAAATTGTAATATTTCACAGTATTACTGTTCTTGCCATTTTCGATTAAATAAGTGCTTGAATGGTGAGCTTAAAAGACTTTCTTTCAAAATCTTTAAATCTTACTGATCCCTAACTTTTTTTGTAAGTTTAATCATGCAAGTATCTTAAAACAATTGTCTGATAATACAAAACTTAATATTGCTTGTCTAAATTAATTCATTAGTATCATTTTAGTAACTCCTGCTTAATTACAGTATCTTTTTAGGTGTTTTTAAAAGCTTTGATTTAATGCAATAGGCTTTGAAGGCTTCTACAGCAGTTTATTGCATGATTCATTTCTTTGTCATTTTTTGTTCTCATAAGGGCTTTAAACCAAGCTCAGGCACAGTTCAGGAGCTGAACTTCCGTAGCAGTAAGAACGTGTGGGGTTACTTCAGTGTAGGAGCAACCGGAGGCCTACATGAGTTTGCAGACTCTCAGTTTGGACATTGTTTCTCCTGGGGCGAGAACCGAGAAGAGGCCATCTCGTGAGTTCCTGGAGACAATCAATAGATGCTTGTGTCTTTTCTTCTTTGCTCCTTGAAAAAAAAAAAATAGACAGATAGCTCTGTTTTTTGTAGAAGATTAATGAATGAGGTCTTTGTTCCAATGGCCTGCAGGAACATGGTGGTAGCCATGAAGGAGCTGTCAATCAGAGGAGATTTCAGGACCACGGTGGAGTACCTCATTAAGCTACTGGAGACCGAGAGTTTTAGAAACAATGACATCGATACTGGCTGGCTGGATCACCTTATTGCAGAGAAAGTCCAGGTCAGACCCAAACCTGGGAAGTGAATTGTCCCAGATCAAGACAGAGTCTCTCTAGGAACTTTGTTCTACTTTCCTCTAATTTGAAATAAACTTTGAAGCCATTTAAAGTGTTTTATGTTGTTTCATCGTATGTTTCTTCTAGGTGGAAAGGCCAGACACCATGTTAGGTGTGGTATGCGGTGCTCTACAAGTTGCTGATGCAAGTTTTAGAGAGAGCATGTCTGACTTCCTGCATTCCCTAGAAAGGTATTTCCTCTACTTGGGCGCTCCAGCATATAAGGCATTGAAAACCTAAAGAAACCAATGTATTGCACAGCATTCTGTGTTTTTTAATGCATTTCTGGATGTTTCAGGGGTCAGGTGTTGCCTGCTGCTAGTCTAGTCAACACAGTCAGTGTTGATCTGATCTATGATGGAGTCAAATACTGCCTACAGGTAACAAAAAAAAAAACAGTGAAATCCCTTTGACCATCTTTCCGTTTACCATGGACAGACATGAATCTATTTGTTTGTTTCTGTGGTACAGGTGGCCCGCCAGTCGCCCACCACGTATATTATCATAATGAATGATTCAGATATTGAAGTTGATGTCCATAGGCTCAGTGATGGCGGTCTGCTACTTTCCTATGGTGGCAGCAGCTACACAACCTACATGAAAGAGGAGATTGACAGGTTAGAGAAGAAGAGAAGAGGTTTTGTACTGGATACCAAAGTGTACTTTCTTGTGTATCAACTAATGTTTATTTGGCCGTTTGTCATGTGATGTATAGCTACCGCATCACAGTGGGGAACAAAACGTGTGTGTTTGAGAAGGAGCGAGACCCTACGGTGCTCAGGTCGCCCTCTGCTGGCAAGCTGTTGCAGTATGTAGTCGATGACGGTTCTCATGTTCTGGCTACCCAGCCTTATGCTGAAATTGAGGTAAGGATGAGACCAAGCATTTTACATTCCTAGGTGGCAGTTTCTCTTTATATAATGCACTTTTTTAATATACTGCATTAGGACCATATGTGCTGTTGGGAACAGTTATAAATTACTTAATTTTGCTGTCTTTTCACAGGTTATGAAGATGGTGATGACCCTGCATGTCCAGCATTCCGGCTGCATTCACTTTTTAAAAAGATCAGGAACAGTATTAGAGCCTGGGTGTGTAGTGGCCCGAATGGACCTGGATGACCCCAGCTGTATTCACCCGGTGATGCATCTTCCAAAAATCGCATTGAAATCAGCTGGTTAGAAGTAAAAAAAGAAAAGTGTTGTCCGTTCTGTAAAAAGATGTAGCTTAATTTGGCTAGATATCTAATGAATGAGTGTAATTCATTCATGCTGTAGTGTCCAAATACTATTTGAGGACACACTTTTTGCTTTGTTACTGGTTTAATTTATAGACGCACTGCCATCTGATGAGAAATATGAATTCTTGGTTTACTGCCTCAGGTAAAGCCAAATACAGAGCCATTACCATCCCAGGAAACTTTACCTGTTGCAGGGGAGAGGCTTCACCAAGTGTTCCACAGTGTTCTGGAGAACCTGGTGAAAATCATGGATGGATACTGTCTGCCAGAGCCATACTTCAGTCAAAAAGTCAGAACATTGATGCAATGATCAGACTCAAAGCGGCATAAAAAGTGTGCAATCCAGTCTGTTAACTATCCATATGTGGTTACAGCTGAAGAAGTGGCTCGACACACTGATGAAGACACTTCGGGATCCATCTCTACCTCTTCTTGAACTGCAGGAGATTATGACCAGCGTGGCAGGACGTATACCAGGGACTGTGGAGAAGGCCATTCGAAAGGTCATGGCACAGTATGCCAGTAACATTACCTCCGTGCTCTGTCAGTTCCCCAGCCAAAGAGTGAGTGATGCAATTGATATACTTATCTGGAAACACAGACACAGCCAGTTTTACATAGTTGACTCCCTTACGAAAGGAAAATATATTTACCAATATATTTCTTAAAATATATTGTGATATATTGTAATATATTATTTTCCCTTTTTATTTTCTAATATTTTACATATTTGAATACATTTAATAATATATTGATTGATACAAATGATTGCCGCTTTCAATATATTGCAATATATTGGAAAAAAAATAAATATATATAAGAATATATGCCTAATATATTACATGATATTTTCCAATATACTGCAATATATTTTTGTTTCATAAGGGCTCAAGTGTAACTCATAAGTCTTTAGCAGTTTTTGGAACCATCATCAAATTAATTAAAAGAAATACATTTAGTTAGCTGATCTACAAATATGTTTTACTTGACAGATTCTTAGAAATGATGCTGTTGTGGCAAAAAAAAAATTTAATCAGTTTTCAATCGACACTTCCAGATAGCAAATATACTTGACAGTCATGCTGCTATGCTTCAGAGGAAAGCAGACCGAGAGGTTTTCTTCATGAACACTCAAAGCATTGTGCAACTGGTGCAAAGGTAAGAAATGCCTGATGACTCGCACAGACCTGCCTCTGCTTAAGATAACCAAAGACTTCTCTCTTAACTAGAAAATGGCAATATGCACCTGTTTTACTTTATTCTTAGGTACCGAAGTGGCATTAGGGGGTATATGAAATCAGTTGTGATGGATCTGCTGCGACGGTACCTTCAGGTGGAGATGCAATTTCAGCAAGGTAAATGTCTCAGTGTATTCCTGATACTACTGTCACAGCAGAGCAAACGGAAGATAATTTCAGAAGTTTTACCTTTCTTATATATATATATATATATATATATATATATATATATATATATATATATATATATATATATAAAATTCTGTCTTTCCCTTGACAGCTCATTATGATAAATGCGTCATCAACCTAAGAGAGCAGTATAAACCTGACATGACTCCAGTACTGGAGTCCATCTTCTCCCATGCTCAGGTCTCCAAGAAGAACATTTTAGTCACCATGCTTATAGTAAGATCATTTCCGAAATACTTAGCAGTGCTTATTGATATTATTAAGTTGTGGCTTTGAGTAGATTCTTCTCATTCATTATGAAAACAGTGACAGAATGTTTAAGTAGGAGTAACTTAATTCAGTTTGATTTCATTGATACAAACTGTGCTCATTTAATTTATAATACAACTGATTTTTTTTTTTCAGGACCAGCTCTGTGGCCGAGACCCAATGCTTGCTGATGAGCTCATGGTCATTTTAAATGAGCTCACACAGCTCAGTAAAATGGAAAACTCTAAAGTAGCACTTCGGGCCAGACAGGTATGAACATCAGGGGTTGTGAACTTTGAAATCTGTGTTAATGTTGACTCTGTTCAGAATAAGTAGCATACTACTGTACGGTACTATTTTATAAGTATGTAGACTATACTGTTCACTACTTGTGTATACACAAGTGTTTTCGACTTTAATAATGTGACACTGAAGACTTGAGTTATGGCTGCTGAAATTTCAGAAAATAGTAAACTGCTATTTTAACTTGTAATATTTCACAATATAATTTTTTTTACTGCATTTTGATTAAATAAATGCAGCGTTGGTGAGCCTTTTTTCAAAAACATTTAACAAAACTGGTAGCGTATACTGTGGAAAGTATATACATAAGATGACCTACAACATTTTCCAAAATGTTCCATTTCCAGTATAGGAATGTATAGCTTTTTTTTAAACTAGTATATGATTGGACAACTAAAAGTTACATTTTACACATAATTGAAAAACAAAATTTTATGAAAACAGAATGTCACTCTAAATGCAACATGGCCATAACAACTCATAATGTTTCTTTAGGTGTTGATCGCCTCTCAATTGCCCTCATATGAGCTCAGACATAACCAGGTGGAATCCATCTTTTTATCGGCTATTGATATGTATGGGCATCAGTTCTGTCCCGAGAACCTCAAGGTAAAGCAGCAGCAATTCTTTTGTCTTCACCACTTTAACACCTTTTATATATATGATGATTTAAATCCTGCATTTGCAGAAACTCATCCTGTCCGAAACCTCTATCTTCGACGTCTTGCCCAGTTTCTTTTACCACAACAATCGAGTGGTTTGCATGGCCGCCTTAGAGGTCAGTAATGCCTGACCTTTTCTTCCCAAACGTTAGTGATATGTTGTGAAGACTTTCCAATGTATCGTGTGGGAAATCCTTAGGTGTACGTACAGAGGGGATATATAGCATATGAGCTGAACAGCCTTCAGCATCATCAGCTTCAGGATGGAACATGTGCAGTGGATTTCCAGTTCATGTTACCATCATCCCACCCCAACAGGTATAGCAGCAACCGCATGTAGATTCTTTGTATTCTGAATAGGGCTTACACATTTGATCCAGATTCTGGGATTGTTGTGACTAACCTTTTTTGTATAGAGAAGCTTTTTGGTATGATATTTATGAAATGTAGTTCATTTCTGAGGTGCTTAACAGACCACACTGTTTATGTAATAGAATAACAATACAATTTAACCTGGATATATAGTACAACTATTTTCTTTGACATTGTTTTCTGTGTATCTCTCCTCTGAAAGAGAGACTTCTCTGAGCCAGTCCATAGCCAAATCCACGTAATATGCTCTTTATTTATTAGCATCTCTTTAATAAAGTAATATATAACAGAGTGCACAAAAACAGATTGTCTTACACTCCTAACTTCCCACTTTGGGCTAAAGCCTGGTTTGGGTTTCCCTTACTAAGTTATACTGGGAGATGGTATTGAGCACAGGGGAAATCTGATTTCATACCATCACTCTGAGGAGTTTCAAGTGATTGATCAACATGTTTTGAGTATGAAAGAAAAAGGTACATTAGATTGCATTTGCTTTTATACATTATTGTAGGTATTAATTCTTTGAAATAGACACTGAATCATTTTAAATCATATAAATCACTGAATAATACAAGTCGACATGAAATTAAAATGGACCCTGTTTACTCTGCTAAACATTACAGGTCTCATAATGTGAATGATTCATCAAACGACAAAAGTTTTGTCTTTTTCGTTTTTTTTTTTCCGTTTTTCATCAAAATGTAATATTCAGAAATATGTCACATTATGGAAGTAAAATGGGTTGTGAACACCTTTAAAGCATCACTATATAAAATCTTCAGCTTTATAAAAATGTTTACTGTTCAAAAATCTCTTCAAAAAGTCAAAGCAGATTGGTCAATCACACGAGTCACGTTAACTGGGGTGTTCTGTATACAAATGGCATATTAAGGATTGTAGCTTTCTCATGAAATGCAAAAAGTGATTCCCTAACAGTTCCATTTGCTAATTATTTTTCACTGAAGTTTTTTAAGCTAATGATAAATATTGATTAAAATCTATTTCGATTTTTTTTTATATAGAGAAATATTCCTAGTAAGATTGTTTTTAACATAATCATGATAGAAAGAGATCCAAAGTTAGAGGATGATGATCCCATGCTAACAACTCACCTGCTCTCATTTCAGAGGGAGCAGTCCTACTTTGAACAGGTAGAGTACAGCATCTGTTTAATGACTTGAAGAAAAGTAGCCTTAAAGGGTAGTCCTTTTATTTGGATTCAATGGCTCAGATCATTTTTTCAATTTATTGGGTAATTCTAAAATCGCAAATTGGCCTTAAAGGTGCTGTTTGTAGGATTGACACCGAGTGATTATACTACATATTGCAGTCCAAATTCAAAATATAAGATTTTTTTTCACCTTGTCCCTCCTCAGATTTGACATGCACAGCAGGTTAACGACACAAACAGGAACGAGGTGCCGAAATTCAATTGGGTAAACTCGCAGTGGATGAGTTTCACAAACCAAAACGAAGCTTCAGGCCAAGAAAGCACATTTTTAAAGGAGAATAACTGACTGTAGCATTCTTTTTTAGATAAACAATTATGATAACTTAGCATGTTTCGTAAATATCTGCACACAAATATTTTTATGCTTTAGTAGAGTCAAAATCTTACACACGGCACCTTTAAATATGCTGCCAGTCAACACAGTCTAAAAAATGTGGAATACATTTACCAATCCATTCCTGAACTCTTGCCCGTTTAATTTAGATGATCCACGTTATCCAATTTCAATGAAGCTGAGACTATAGAAAATGTTTACTGAGTATTTTGCTTTTTCCATTCAGCACAAGCAGTGCAATTAGTTTATCCTTTTTGTCCATAACTGGTATCCACAATTCTCTTCTTTTGACGGTTTGCACTCACACACACACAATCCTCTCCCCGCTCAGGTTGTCTGCTCCTGTGAATGGTTCAGGAGAGTTTCAAACAATGCGTCGTCAGGGCAGTGATCTCTTCCTGGAGGGGGCACTGTCGCCCCCCTGTCAGAGGATGGGAGCCATGGTTGCTTTCCATAGTTTTGACCACTTCAAAAGGTGCCTTCACTTTTTTTCTTCTTATAAATGCAGATCTTGATTAAATGGTTAACAAAATGGTTTGATTGTATTGTAGGTGTTTTGATGAAGTTATCTGCCGCTTTGCGGATCCGCTCTGTGAGAGCTCTCTGTTCTCTGAAGGCTGTTCCACATTCTGTGATGGGGAGAGTTGCAAGGTCAGAGTTAGGAGAAGAAACCAACATTAATATTGATTTGACATTATTTACTCAGCCTCATGCTATTCCAAACCAAAAAGATTTTACTTTTTCTGTGAAACAATATTTAGTTAATGGTCTGTCTCTTTTTCAGAACATGAAGGAAAACCCCATACACATCATAAATGTGTCAATCAAACAAGCAGACACTGAGGACGATGATGCTTTAGTCAGAGCTTTCACTGCCTTTGCTCACTCTAAAGTAAGTATTTTAAAGACTTGTCCTTTTAGCTGTGTGTGCTGCTCCATGACTTGACTCTTTTTGTGCCTAATTTCAGAAAACTCTACTCTATGAGTATGGAATCAGAAGAATGACATTTTTAGTTGCACAAAAGGTGAATGCTCAGATACAAAAATGACTGCCATTTCCAAAATATATTGTCAATCAGAAAAAGTTTAAGATGATAAATGCTAAAATAATAAATCTTTGCCGTCAGCGGGAGTTCCCGAAGTACTTCACGTTCAGGGCCAGAGATGAAGTAAGTGATGCATGTGTGGATTTGATCACTTAAAAATGTACATCATAGAGTAACAACTGAAGATTATGCTTTTCCCCCCCTCTTTAGTTCCGTGAAGACAGAATCTACCGTAACCTGGAGCCTGCTCTGGCCTTCCAGCTTGAGCTGAATCGCATGCGTAACTTTGATCTGACGGCCGTTCCTTGCGCCCATCACAGGATGCAACTGTACTTGGGTGCTGCTCACGTGGAGGAGGGTGCAGAGGTCACAGATTATCGCTTCTTTATCAGAGCTATCATTCGGCACTCTGATCTCATCACAAAGGTAACTGATGTCACTACTAGACAGTTTGGAATCCTGTATTATATTTAATCCCCAATTATTCAAAAGTCATGTGATTACATTAGTCTAGCTGTAGACCATCATAAATTCATGCTTAAATGTCCCTTGGCATAAATTGTGAAATAATTTACTATACTGCACAGATTTTTTACACTGACATTTTTCTTGTTTATTGTACACTAGCATTGATATTAGATTTGTAAGATTAAGAAATATATATTTTTTTGCGGTTTCATTAGCCATAACTCATATCAAACAATCTTAAAGAAACCGTTCTGATATGCTGATTTGGTGCTGAAGAAACATTTATTATTATCAGTGTTGTATTGTGATATTTTTGTGAAAACTGTGATTCATTGTGCTTTGTTGAAAAAAATCTAGAAAATGTTAAAGAACAGCATTTATTTTTTTAAATAGAATATTTTTTTTTCAATTCTTGCAGAATAAAAGTATTAATTTCTTTAAAAAAATTTAAATAAAAAATAAACTTACTGATCCAAACTTTTTAATGCTAGTATATATGTAACCCTGGACTACAAAACCAGTCTTAAGTCTCTGGGGTATATTTTTAGCAATAGCCAAAAAAAACATTGTATGGGTCAAAATGATCGCTTATTCTTTTTTTGCCAAAAATCATTAGGATATTAAGTAAATATCATGTTCCTTGAAGATATTTTGTACATTTCCTACCATAAATTTATCAAAACTTAATTTTAGATTAGTAATATGCATTGCTAATAGCTTTATTTGGACAACTTCAAAGGTGATTTTCTCAGTTTTTAGATTTTTTTGCATCCTCAGATTCCAGATTTTCAAATAGTTGTATCTTGGCCAAATATTGTCCGACCCTAACAAACATCATTGGAAAGATTATTTATTCAGCTTTCAGATGATGTATAAGTCTAAATTTTGAAAAATTGACAATTAAGACTTGTTTTGTGGTCCATGGTTTCATAGTATATTGGTGTACGTTATGTTTCAAATTGCTTCCAAGTTCCACTTGTTTCAGACTTGGCAATAGAAAGTAAGTGACAATATAATAAAAATTTTATACTGCATAAATTTTAAATGCAAAACCAGAAATCCAAAGTTCTTATTTCATATAAAAACTAGTAGTTTGTTGATGGGTATTTCTAAATGGCTTATATTTTATAAAAAGCTTTTTTTTTTAAAGTGACAGTGACATACAGCCAAGTATGATGACCCATACTCAGAATTCGTGCTCTGTATTTAACCCATCCAAAGTGCACACACAAAGCAGTGAACACACACACACACAGTGAACACACACCCGGAGCAGTGGGCAGCCATTTATGCTGTGGTGCCCGGGGAGCAGTTGGGGATTCAGTACCTTGCTCAAGGGCACTTAAGTCATGGTATTACCGGCCCAAGACTCGAACCCACAACCTTAGGGTTAGGAGTCAAAACCACTAGGCCACGACTTCCCCACAACTTCCTTTAATTCTTTTCACTCTGTCTGCAGGAGGCCTCGTTTGAGTACCTGCAGAATGAGGGCGAGAGGCTGTTGCTGGAGGCGATGGATGAGCTTGAGGTGGCCTTCAGTAACATATCCACTCGTACTGACTGCAATCACATCTTCCTCAATTTTGTACCCACTGTTATTATGGACCCTTCAAAGGTTAGATTCAGAAACATGAAAATGTATTATCCTAGCTACTAGTTTTCCCGAGCTATGTATTTTTCTGGGACGTTCTGTCTTCTTTTCCTACAGATAGAAGAGTCCGTTCGCTCAATGGTGATGCGGTACGGTATTCGTTTGTGGAAGTTGCGTGTTCTCCAGGCTGAGCTGAAGATCAGCATCCGCCTCACCACCAGTGGAGATGTCATTCCCATCCGCCTCTTTCTCAGCAATGAGTCCGGCTATTATTTGGACATCAGCCTATACAAGGAGGTCACTGACCCCTCCACTGGACAGGTACAGCCCACATTTACCAGATTATGATTATAGCAAATGACACGAGTAGTCAAGGAGGAATAAAAATGTGAAAACTCTTTATTTTTTAGAGAGTGAAAGACTGCTAAGCCACAACACAGGGTAATGAGTGTGGCTACAGGGCAGCTAGCACAAGCAATGGCTAATTCAAAGTCGTGTATGTGCTTTCATCTCTTTTTTTTATGTGCTCCAAAGTGCATTTGCATTTCCTTTTGCCAACTGCCGCATTAGCCGGACCATCTTAAAAAATTGCAAAGACGCCAATTTTTTATACTTGCAGTTGTTGTCGGACTTCATTCCTGATCTGAAATGTGTTATTTGAATACAATCATGAGAATTTTAGTATTTCCCCTATTCAAGTAGATAGAAGCTGTACTTGCATTACTGTAAACCAATAATTTACTTATAATAATTTACTGTATGTCCGGCAGGTGATACTTTGATGTTGAACAATTCTAGACAATTCTTTTCAATTCCTTTTTCATAAGGGTTAAGGATGCAGATTAAAAAAAATATATTTACTTGCATGTATTCATGTTCTGCAGATAATGTTCCAGTCATATGGAGAAAAACAAGGTCCACTGCACGGCATGCTAATCAACACACCATATGTCACAAAAGATTTACTGCAGTCCAAACGCTTCCAGGCTCAGACCCTTGGCACTACATATGTCTATGACTTCCCTGAAATGTTCAGACAGGTGAGATGATTCATTTAAGATTAAACCTGTTCTCAGTATGATTGTGGCGGCCTTGTTTTTGGGATGTATTGTTGGATTGACATTAGCCAATTATCTTTTTTTTTTTTTTTTTCTTCTGTTGTCAGGCTTTGTTTAAGCTTTGGGGACCAGGTGACAGCTACCCTAAAGACGTGTTGATGTGTAATGAGCTGGTCCTTGATTCTCAGGGGAGACTTGTGCAGATGAACAGGCTACCAGGAGACAATGAGGTGCATCAGTGAATTCTCAAAATATTCATTAAGGGATTTTCTCTTAGGCAGTGTGTACACTCTGTCGCACAGTACTAATTCTCTATGGATTGTAGAGGAACGCTCTTCATCAGTCAGACTAATGCAACTGGTTTACTAACTTTTTCTCTGCAATGAAGTAAATGGATTAGCTGTATGGATTAGCTGTATGTAAATCATTTGTTTGTTTGTCCTCCCTTTCCAGATTGGTATGGTGGCTTTCCGTATGAAAATGAAGACTCCAGAGTACCCAGAGGGCAGAGACATCATTGTGATCTGTAATGATATTACTCACATGATTGGCTCATTTGGGCCTCAGGAGGATCAGCTTTTTTTCCGGGCTTCTGAGCTGGCCAGAGAAGAGGGGATTCCACGCATCTACATTGCAGCCAATAGTGGAGCTCGAATCGGCCTGGCGGAGGAGATCCGCCACATGTTTCAGGTGGCTTGGATCGACCCAGATGACCCTTATAAGGTGACCGAATGCTACTAAAGAGTTACTGTGCAATCAAATTGAGTTTTTCCAGTAGGAATATGCGAGATGGGCATATTTTCTTGTAATATATCACTAATGTTTTTGCACCTTTAAAGTGCAAAATAAAACCACTGAATCTGAGTCTGAATGACTCTTGGGTTTTAATTTTACAAATCATGATTGATGCATTTCTGCTTTGTTTTTCAAGTTTTTGTTCAAGTCCAAATATTCTGTTTTGCCCCTGCAGGGCTTTAAGTACCTGTATCTGACGCCTCAGGACTACACTCGCATCAGTTCCTCTAATTCTGTCCACTGTCACCATGTAGAGGAGGGAGGCGAGTCCAGGCAAGCCAACTGGTTTTAGCATGCACAGAAAGACCAATACCCAAACACCTCTCTTTTCAGCTCTCATGTGTTCAAATATTGTCTCAGGTACATCATCACAGACATCATAGGGAAGGTAGATGGTCTTGGAGTGGAGAATCTGAGGGGTTCTGGCACCATAGCTGGAGAAACTTCACAGGCTTATAAGGAAATCATCACCATAAGCATGGTGAGACCTAACATTATACCAATAATCTTATCAGACATTTTACAGTGTGCCAGGAAATGAAATTCCAATGTTTATTCTTTATGCAATGTAAAATATTGGTAATCAAGTAACCATTCTGTGTTCCTCTAGGTCACATGTCGTGCTATAGGAATTGGTGCGTATCTGGTACGTCTAGGACAAAGAGTAATTCAAGTGGAAAACTCCCATATCATCCTGACTGGGGCTGGGGCACTAAACAAGGTGTGGTGTTTCCTTTATTCCTGAGGATGGAAGAAATCCACTTTAATTCAGTGATTAAAGTCTTAAATTCTTTAATTCTGTATTTCTTTATAAGGTGCTGGGTCGTGAAGTCTACACCTCCAATAACCAGCTGGGAGGGGTTCAGATCATGCACAACAATGGAGTGACGCACACCATCGTGCCAGATGACTTTGAAGGGGTGTTAACTATTCTACAGTGGCTATCCTACATGCCAAAGGTGGTCTCTTCTTGTCCAGTTCCTATTTATCCCCAAAATAATATTAATAAAAACTGAAATTATAGTTTATAAGTATAAGCAAATGAAACTTAGTTTTGCCTTTTTTATTGTGTCCTTTTTTTCATAACAATCAGGCAATTTATCCCTACAAACTTTTCAGCTTCACAGTATTGAAAATTGGCTGGGGAATGGGTTTTAACTTCATAGTCGTCTTGAAGTTTTGTGCATTTTTATTTTATGTGTGTGTATATAATGTGTCTGTGTGTGTTTTTGTTAGATTAAATAACATAAAGCACTACTGGTGTTTGCTGTTATAATTTAGAGCAATCAAAGTCCGGTCCCAATAATGCCTCCCACTGATCCAGTTGAGAGAGAGATCGATTTTGTTCCCACAAAAGCCCCCTATGATCCTCGCTGGCTGCTGTGTGGACGACCCCATCCCAGTAAGAATCACATTATCCACACAATCTGTTCTGAACATTTCAGTAGATACCATCGACCTGTCTGCATGGGAGCTTCGGCTGATATTGAATTGAATTTGTGTTGGCAGCTGTAAAGGAAGCATGGCAGAGTGGATTCTTTGACCATGGTACGTTTATGGAGGTGATGGCTACCTGGGCTCAGACAGTGGTGGTGGGCCGAGCCAGGTAAGAGACCGAACATTATTTGATTTAACTGAAGGAGTATTCTGAGACTGACTGTGAGTGTCCTACAGGCTCGGTGGGATTCCTCTTGGTGTCATTGCCGTTGAGACCCGTACAGTTGAGGTTACCATTCCAGCAGATCCAGCTTACTTGGACTCAGAGGCCAAGGTCAGAGTCCTGACACTATGAACGTTTTAGACCCTGACTGTGGGTCTATTGTGGGATCTGTGCTAAGAGCTCTGTGTGTTTGCTGTTAGTATATCCTATTGATTGTTATCAGTATGGAGATGAAGTGTCTTTTCTGCCTCAGATCTATCAGCAGGCTGGTCAAGTGTGGTTCCCAGATTCTGCGTATAAAACAGCTCAGGCTATTGAGGATTTCAACCGGGAGAAACTTCCACTTATGGTGTTTGCCAACTGGAGAGGCTTCTCCGGAGGCATGAAAGGTATATACAGTAGCTGACTTATATTTGAGTTTGGATTTTAATTTACCTTACTGTAAAACAGTTTGGAGTCAGTAAGACTTTTTTTTTTTTAAAAGAAAGAAACTATTCCGCAAAGATTGTTAAAGTCTATTTTGAATAAATTATGTTCTTTTGAACTTTCTTTTCATCAGATAATCTTTCATGATTTCCTCAAACATATTAAGCAGCACAGCCACTTTCATCATTGATAATAAGAAATGTTTCTTAAGCGTATTAAAAAGATTTTTGAAGGGTCATGTGGCGCAGAAGATTGGAATAAGGGCTGCTGAGAAGTCAAAGTCAGGAATAAATTACATTTTAAAATGCATTAAAATAAAAAGCAGCTATTTTCAATTCTGTTAAATTATGTGAAATAATGTTTCACAATATTATTTATACTGTATTTTTGACCAAATAAATACAGCTTTGGTGAGTGCATGAGACTTCATCAGAAAAATTCAAATAAAATCTTGAACAGAAGTATATCTACAGTATTCAATGGGTTTTTTCTTTCAACATGAATGCTTTGTGTCAGATATGTATGACCAGGTGCTAAAGTTTGGTTCTTACATTGTGGATGCCCTGCGAGAGTTCAGCCAGCCTGTACTAGTTTACATCCCTCCCCACGCTGAGCTGAGAGGAGGATCATGGGTCGTGATCGACCCAACTATAAACCTTCAGCACATGGAGCTCTACGCAGATCGAGAAAGCAGGTGAGCATGTCGACACAACTACTCTTCTAAATCTTTCTGCCCACTGAATATGATCGCTCACCTCAGTTCATGTTTCCTCTTCAGAGGGGGTGTTCTGGAGGCTGAGGGCACAGTGGAGATAAAGTTCAGGAAGAAAGACCTGCTAAAGACCATGCATAGGATTGACGCTGTGTGTTCCCGCCTGGCGGAGCAGCTAGGTGCAGCATTTAATCTCACTTGAACACAATTTCCAGGGAATCTTTACCTGTGACACATGGTTTACTGTTGTACTCCACGTAGGCACCCCAGAGTTACCGAGCCAGGAGCGTAAAGACTTGGAGGCCAAACTGAAGTCTAGAGAGGAGTTCCTTCTTCCCATCTACCACCAGGTAGCGGTGCAGTTTGTGGACCTTCATGACACTCCAGGAAGGATGCAGGAAAAGGGTGTCATCACGGTAAAAGGAAATCCATTTTTTAGGCACATAAGTCTCCATATGTCACCTTTTATGAAGACAACTTTTTCCAAAGCTGTGGATCACATCAAAGACACATGCGAGAAATCTACTGGTTTTAAAACTGAGTGGCCATTGTGCTTATCACTTAATAAAATTTTCCCAGGACATCCTGGACTGGAAGAACGCTAGGTCATTCTTTTACTGGCGTCTGCGGCGACTGCTGTTGGAGGAGGTGGTGAAGGGGGAGATCATGCAGGCCAACCAAGATCTGAGCAACGGACACATACAGTCCATGTTACGCCGCTGGTTTGTGGAGACGGAAGGGACTGTGAAAGTAAGGAAACTTAATTCATGTATATAGGAAAACAAAAATGTGAAGATTTCCATTTTTCTTTTTTTTTAATGAAATCAATAATCATTAATAGAATCAGACATAGGGTTTGAAACGATTTGCCAAGAAGAAAATAACAGTTATTTTAAGAAAAGAAAACTGTTAAAAGTAGTTTATAGTGAAGCTGAAATAAAATATAAGTATGTTGACTTGGACACTAATAGAAATAAGTTTAAGTATTACAATTTCTAGAAAAATGTACTTTAACTGTATCTTGACATGATTTACTAGTATCTGCAAACTTGATCAAGAAAAGCTGATTTTTATTCCATCTAAGGTGTTTGTTTGATTCTTCCAGGCATATCTATGGGACAATAACAAAGTGGTGGTGGATTGGCTGGAAAACCATCTGTCACAGCAGGACGGAACGCGCTCTGTCGTCAGAGAGAACATTAAATGCTTAAAGAGGGACTATGCTCTCAAGCACGTTCGCAGGTAATTCACAGTAATACTGGAAAATATGACTACAATTCAAAAGAGCTCTTTATCGTTTTAAAATGTATTTTATTCCTGGGATGAAATAAATCAAAGATGAATTTCAACAGCTACAATATTACTACAGTGTCACATTATCAATGTTTCAAACAATTGTGATGCATATTATTTGTTAAATTGTGGAACATTTTTAGGATTCTTTGATGAACAGAAAGTTTAACAGCATTAATTTAAAATGTAATTGTTTTCATAACAATGGGGGGGGGGGGGGGGCAAAAAAAGAAGCAAAAATTCAAAGCTTTGCATCCAAAATATCTGTTTTGAGATTAATTCTAACATTACTTGAACTCAAATTTAACAAAACGTCAAATTGAAGTCACTAGTCGTATAAGTAAAACCTTTTTTACTTCTTTATCCACAAAGTGATTTTCTCATGGACTTGTCCTGCATTATATGTTTAGCTTGGTCCAAGCCAACCCAGAAGTGACCTTGGACTGCATCATCCACATGGCACAGAACATCACACCCTCACAGAGAGCCAAAGTCTGCCACCTGCTGGCCACCTTGGACAACTCCACCACAAGCTGATCACATCCATGCCATTTAAATAAACTTAACACAGAGAAATGATTTTCGGATGTGTTATTAAATAATAGTGCTTTAAAACTTTAAAACAATATATATATTTTTAATTTTTTTTTTTTTTTTTTTCAAAAAGGACGGTTTTGGTCTGTTCTTTGGATCTACACCTTGGTCAGTTGCCAACGAACAATTTTAAAAGCGATCATATAGTCCACCTGTTCATCTTACTGCACAGTTACTGTTGGTTTGAATCACAGTGACCATGTTAGGATGAACCTTTTTTCACATGAGCACCAGACCTTTTCCTTAAACTCTCTCTCTCAAGAGAGGGAAAGCAGTATATAGTATTTATCTGTTCATGTTTGTGCCTTTGTGTCGAGTTAACCGACTGATGAATGTATAATAAGAGGACAAGACTGAATATTAGATGATTTTAGGGAATCACCGATGCTTGAGAGCACATTCATGCTGTGTAGCACTTCCTCAGGAATATATGCAATATTAATTAAGCAGAACAAACTATTAAATCTCTATTACTAAAGTGAAGTAAAAGTATTCCACCTACATAATCACTGTTATTCTTGATAATAACTTGATTTTCTGATAACATACAGTAGTTATGAACAAACATTGCATTGTAATATGTACTTTATTGCTTAGATAATTGTTAATGTACAGTTTGTCATTCGTTTTTCTGTTTATATTGAATGTACATTAATCTGCTTAGTGTTAAATATATTACCTAAGTGACAGTTGTTATAAAAGTGTTATCAATATCAGGGCCACTGTATATTTGAATGGCTTGAAATTCAGGTGTTTGTATAGTTTATATCACATGACTGCAGGTAATTCTTCGGTTCATATAAAAACAGTCATACAGTATATGCTGGTTCTATGAATGGATAAATGTGTGTATCTACTGGTGCTGCACTGTACTCGACTGTTAATTCTGATTAAAGACGACTTCTTGATCAGATGTAATGCCTTTAATCGATTTTGTGTGTTTTTAGAATTTATACTGTAATCAGATTAATCCTAGAGCCGACAAGTGACGGACTTTATTGACTGTTTTTCAGGATGTTTCAAAATAAATTAATAATTATGCATTAAATAATGTACATGTCCGTTTTTTCAATTCATAATTTAATTAATCTTAGGAATACAGATGGGTCAGCATTTCTTTCAGTTGTGTGTATATGGTATTTACTTATTTTTTAACATCTTATTCTAGCCACACTCTTTGTAAGGTGCCATTTAATAAATGTAATATCACTAATATTACATCAGTTAAATGCCACCCTGCAATGCGTGCTGTATGTTTGTCGTGTATATGCAGCTGAAAAATTGAGAATTAAGAACTGGTTAAATTAAGACATATTTCAATCTGAATGCGAAATTTTATTGCTTGCATTTGAAATATTTAGATATGTACAATAAAAATGATTAATGTCACCATTTCAGCTCGTTTCATAAATATAAATAATAAACAAATATTAATGTCTATCAAAAAAGTACAACAAAAGACACACAACACAACTACAGTTACAAGGCTAACAGTTAAATGAACAAAATGAAAAGTTCCTTTTATGGTACAGAAAAAAGCTTGGCAACACCCAAAATCATAATTCCCATAATTTGATCTTTGTTCTTTAGGTGTTGTGTTAACTTGCGTTATTTTGCATTGTGTGTATAATGATAACAGCATTAGTTCATATGATTACGTCTGGCCACAAAGCCAATATTGCGATCTTCACTTGTCTGTGCTGTTTTAGGAAATGATTAAACTCCTTATCAATCCCACTTTCTCACCATGTAAATTCTCAAAAAAAAAAAAAAAAAAATTGCTGATTTGGTCCATTCAAACCCAATGCAATTTATATAGTCAATGCAAATGACACCTTTGCATATTGTGACATCACCATAACCGCTACTCATTTTAGTTCAGAATATCGTTATGTTGTCTTTCTGATGTTTTTTGGCTGCCTTGGGAGAAATCTGTGTTGCAGTATGGTTTTTGGAGTCTGACACACTTGAAAGCTTGGATTGAAAGCCTTATAGATGGTCCTGGAAAGTAAAGTTCAGCTTGCTTTATTTCTTGTAGGTGCAATTAAAGCAAAACGATAGGCTTTGTCCCTCCTTGTGTGTTCATATACTGGTTAGAAAGGGCATCCATAGCTGAGTACGAAGAGTAGAGGCCTGTCATCTGCAGGTCTGGGTAAGACAGTCCTCCTGCATTGGACACAGGCGTGACATTGCCAGTGTCCAGGTCACAGTCAGACAGCCGAAGTGGGGAGTTACTGAGTGTACCTAATGTCTCCAGGTTAAAGCTGTCATCCTTCATGTCCTCCCAGAGGTTTCCTGTAATCGGAAGAGGTGAACTCTGTTAAATATCAGCCTACAAACAAACGTTCTGTGGCTTTCAAAATTGTAATATTAATTGACTATTGCTGACCTTGCCAGGTGAAGTCCATAATACTTGGGTCCAGTGTGTCCACCTCTGAATTCAGGTCAGTGTGAACTGTGTAGAAGTCGCTGTGCTGCTTGGCAGGATGCTGAGGGAGGGAGCTGTTAGTCAGGTCAGGGACGGTGTGGAAAGGGGGTGTCTGAGCAGGAACAGGGGAGGCCGGAGCCAAGCGAGACTGATTCTGGAGCTGCAGTTGAAAGTGCTGATGCATAGGGTGGCACTGTAGAGAAAGAGTGACCATTGGTTGGGGCTGCATCTGAGCCGGTATTGGGAGAGTCGGCCCCGGTGGGCAGCTGGGCAAGCGTGTCATGCCAGTATCAATAGACTTTTTTCTGCAGCTCTCCGGTCTGTCTGTAATGAGTTTGTCTAATTCATCTGGGGAAATAAAAGTATCAAAACAGGACAATATTAACAATTATACTTTATTTAACCATATTTCTACACTTAATTTCCTGCTCTAGTTTCTGTACTACTTCAGCTTACTCTTTGCATAGAGATAACATTAACATTGTTGGTTCTTGTATGTATCCACATATATTGTTGAAGTCCTCCTGAATGGATGATTCGGACTAAGGTAATAATTAAATGGTCTCTTCTTCACTTCTATTCAATTGTTTTCCATCCTCATTTGACATTTCACCTCAAATGCTGAAAAACTGTTTATATAGAGTGCAGTGTTTTTGTAACTGTCCAAAGCATGTGAGTATAAGGCACGTGATTGGATGTCTGTTTCTAAGTGTATAGCTGTAACATTCTAACACCGCTCTGTTTCACACTGTACAAGGCTGGCACCCGGTGCAGGGTTAACGCAGCAAAAATGGTGCTAACTCTGTGTGAAATGTTCCTTTATCCAGGGTTAAAAGCGGGGTTTAGCATGACATTAACCAAGTTTTAGCGCAGTGTGAAAAGCCCTATGTGATGATGGGTGATGTGATGGGCGCATTAGTTAATTTTAGAATGCATTGCTTTTTTATTTGTCATGTGTCTTCCTTGTTACAGGGTGCATTTTTCTGCATGAGTTTGCTTTGAGTTGAGCCGGCCTTAAATGTAAGAAAATGTACTGCTGTGATGCTAGAGTGTTGGGGGCTTGTTGTTAGAGCAAAGATGTCATTCAAAGATAATAGTCAAAGACTGAAGACCTGGATTGGCCATGCTTCGACGGATAGCAGGGAGATCTTTGCGCTTCCATTTTTGCATCTCTTCCTCCATTTTGTCAATCTTTGCAGGATTGAGTGCCCAAAGACAGCCCTTTCTGGAGGAACCACTCATCTTGTTCTCCACTTTCTCAAAGCACTTGTTCAAGGAAAGGTTGTGGCGTACAGAATTCTTCCATCCATCCGGTGCTGTCTGAGAAGCATAGTAACCATCAATATACTATAAGTAACATTTCTTTGATTCCATGGTGTGTCGGCTTAGTTCATCTATTCACCAGCGTTATTTTACATAAATTCCTCACCTTGAAATAAGGGAAGTGCTCTTTCATAAAGCTGTAGATCTCACTAACAGGAAGGCTGCCTGTTTTGCTGTTCTTCAAAGCCATGGCAATCAGACAGCTGTGAATAGATGATTTCAAACAGAGTAAACTTGAAATAAATCAAATCTTGTTCCCTTTCCAGAGAATTATAATGTTATTCAGAGGCTGTCACAGTGAACTTTATTTCACCTGTAGGAGTAGATGGGTTTAGGGAAAGTCTTGGGCTGCAAGTCCTGGTTGTGAGCAGTAATACGGGGTGGAGGAAACAGACTCTGGCTGTTGTAGTTGCCATAAAGTCCACCGGGAGAACACTAAAAAATATAGCAAAGAAGTGGTATTTTTAAAATATTATATTAAATTCCTGTTCTTAACGGTCTTTACAAATCATCCCAACTACTAAACCAACCTGTTGGTTTGCCTGAGTGAAAGTGAGCACTTGCTGTGGGGCGGTCTGGTACACTGATGTGGCACACGGAAACCCAGGGGAAAACTGAGGCATCTACAGAAACAACAGAATAAATCTATAAACACAAGATTATTTTAGCTCGATTACAAATGTTAATTCAGTTCTGAATAGGTTATATACGTAATATGAATTTGTTCGAAATGTTAATCTGAATCATCACTCACGCTACTGATGGCCAGAGGGCTGTGCTGCATTTCACTCTGTAGATGAATCACAGATCCTGCTCCTCCTGCGACCGTCATACTATTCAGATGGACTGAAATTTGGAATTTTTAAGTTTTTTTTTTTTTTTTAGAAACCAAAAGTTGGATTCGGTTATTTAATAGGGATTTAGTCCTCTACTGTTAAGGCACAGCTTCCTAATAATCCTTTGTATATTTAAAGAACTGGGTCGAAGAAAAGTCTAAAGGTTTGGTAAAAAGAAATCTTCAGAATAAATGCAAAAAAAAAAAACAACAACAACTGACAGACAGACAGACAAATCAACATGGATGTGAATAAGTAACAGAATTTAATTAAATCACTGGTTAATGCTAAGGTGTTTGTCTAAGATAACCAGAATTTTGATTATATGTATATATATACTCAATCTATTCTACAAATTCTATCACAGTAAATCTTCTGACCTGTCTGCCGCTCCAGCAGGCTGTTCTGGGCAGAACTGGCGAAATCAGGCCGTCCCGATCCTATCTGCTGCAGTCGGGGAACATCCACTGAGGTAAGCCAGGACAGCGACTGAAGATCACCAGGCAGCTCGTCCTTTAGCTGTGAAGGGTCAGTAGTCAGGAGTCTGCAAAAACACAGTATAGCTCTGCATAAAGCACAAACATTTGATTTTATTTTATGTGAAAAAAAAGAAAGAATAACTTTTGCCATGAGGGTGAACAAAAATTGCACTCTAAGCATTCAACCAAATTTTGCCTTAATCCTTCCAATCATCAGATGATTATATTAGATTTGTATAATTTTTGGCCAACACAAACTAATACTATACTTTTCGCAGGTTTTTCTTTTAAACAGATAAAAGATGAGAAAATCCTCTTGTAAATCTATCGTTTGGGAATAGAAATAAAAGCGCTCTTACCCTCTGATCTAATCCAGTGCAGGCAGAGTTATTTACTCAACTATTTCTTCATTTGGACTAAGCAACAAGAAAGCAGAGAAACCCTCTTGAATTCTCTCCACACTCGCTATTCAGTCCAATAATTGTGGTCGCTATGACAACCCTCACTTTTCAGTTATTTTGGGTGTCTGGACACTTCAGTGCCCCCCTCTCCATTAAACCAACCTCTAACGGTCAGGTGACCACCGCCTTCTTCACTGTCATTGGCTGAATCGTATGTAAACAATGCATGAGATCATTTGAAACATGGGTATGTGGCACACGTTGCCTGCAACAGTTGGTCCAGCCCCATTGAAAAATGATCACCTATTGTGTCCCAAACGACAAATCTGCACAGCGGCACGTGGCTCTATTGTCCCCTCAACCCCCAAAGACCCTTCGTTGATTGTCTTTACCGTTTTTTAACCAACCCCTTGTATTAATCTACTGGAATGACAGGCTCACACAACAGAGAAAAATAGGATGCCATCTGTTTCCCTGTCCCTTTCCACCCAACCCCTGTCCCCTTCTGCCCCCTCCTCCTGCCTGGGGGCATTAGACAGTACCTAAGGGGGGTAGCTGGGAGGGAGTCATTGAAGGAGTTGGAGGTCAAACCGTACTGCACACACAGTCTGCCACCTGAATAAATTACAGCATTGAAAGAAGAACTTGGGGACATGGCCTTGAGCACCCTGATTTCTCTGCTTTGTAGCTTCTGAATAATTATCCTTTAAACACACACACACACACACACTTGCTAGCATGAAACCTTAGATACCGAACATGTCAACACTACACTGTCATGTGCTTTGAAATGTCTTCTTATGCCTGTCCACATACATGAAAGACATGAAAAGACACCTTGCAAATGGACTATGAAATTTGAACACCTGGCTTTATGAGACCTGCTTCTTATTGATGAGTGTTTTCTGCTTTCTGATGAGTGTTAACATTTAACAGAATTAAAATTTATTTCTACTCCCTTCCATTTTATAGCTGAATTAGTTTCAAATATCGATTTCCTCATTAATATTGCTCTCTACTAATTTCTTAAGCCAATATTAACTTATGATATTTCATAAGTGTAATTTAACATTACAACAGCATTTGTGAAATGTAATCCTGAAGGACTTCAGAACTTGGGATAAAAGTGTTTGCCACAAGCTTATGTTTATATGGGTAACACTTTATAATAACTTTCATCAATAAATCATTAATAACAAACATTATATAATGCTTAATGGATCATTAGTTAATATATATTCAAAGAGTAAGAAACGTGAGATAATGTGCTTGTTTGATTTAGTGGTATGGGAAGGTTTAAGGGCTGGTTAAAGGGTAAACAGTGTACAGTGGTCAATTTGATTATAAGGGAACACAGTTTAATATGTTTATATTATACCGTTTTGATAAATGAACAAGTATTTTCTTTAAAAAAAATATTTAAATATAAATAAAAAATAAAAATATTAAAAATAAATTTGTTTGCTCCTGTTTATTTTTGATTCAACTGATATCCTGTTTAATGATATACTGAAGATTAGAATGTGAGTGTTGAGGCACTAAAAACATTTTTTGCACCAAAATTACAATCTGTTATTTCTTCAGCCAGCATTTAGCTAAACTTAACCAGTCACCCACAAACACAAATCTTGTTACATTAGCTTAAAGCCCAGTGTCCATAAAGATCCTAAATGATTAGCAACTGCTTATAAACATTTACCGGTACAAATGATGAATAGTTTCAACTTTAGATTGGCTACTGCAAAACCATTTACAAATGGTTATTAAATGATTAGTAAAGATGTGTGAATAGAGTCTGGACACTTTTTGCCAAGCCTGGGTGTGCTTCTCTCTTTGGTATTAAAAATTAGTAAACATTTATAAACATTTGCAAATGATGAATCCATTTTGGACTCGGTACTGTAAAAACATGAAGAAATAATTAAGAGATAATTTGTTAAGATGATTAAATAGAGGTATACACAACAAACAAAGACCAACAAATGAAGATCATATGAACTGAAAGTTTACTAACATTTGTAAGCATTTCAATCTACTTTAAATAATCATATGTTAATCATTAGATAATGTTTAGTATGTTCATTAGTAAACATTAACAAGAACATTATCTCATACTACTAGCACTGTGAATATATAATAACTAATGATCTGTTAAGCATTATATAATGTTTGTCAATAATTTATAAATGAAAGTTATTCTAAAGTGTTACCTTTATATGTAATTAATTGCCACAACAACCGTTAAACTCCTTCATGTTGTTACATATTATATGTTTAATAAAATATTATAGAAAATATTTTCTATTATAATGTATATATATATATATATATATATATATATATATATATATATATATATATATATATATATATATATATAATATTTAAGTGTGTAGAATCCTTCACACAAAGCCTGAGAACTTGGATCATAAACTGATTTTGACATGACTATAACCGATAATTTAATGTTGCCAAGAAGAGCATCCACTTGTCCTGCCAGACAATGGCTGCACTGTAATGTCAGAAGCACATAAATAATTAATTTTAAAACGTTGTCTTACACTGCAGGTCTGAGATTGATGCACAGATATAATAAAGGAAATAATAATAAAAGTATTCGTTATAGAATATAACTGTGCCTCAGTAATTGGGAGGAGACGGGGCTTTATTTCGGAAAGAATTCATAACATGCCACATAAACTCAAATTTAGGATCATCAAGAAATGGGGGCCTACATCCTTGTACTGATTAGCATTTCTGAAATCTTATTGTAAACCCAGCTCTGTATTGTACAGTTTACGGTCATTAGGGTGCAGTTATACAAGTGGAAGAAAAAATGATTTTATTTGCTCATTGATGCATTGATGCTCATTGAAAGGGGGAGGCGGGCGCACACAGTCATGGTTTATCACAGCTCAAGTCGCCCTCGTTTACATTCTAATTGGGAGCCACTTCTCCTTGTGACCCGTGGGGGCCCCCGCCAAGGTCCTCAATCCCTCCGTGTGCCGACAGCGGGCGTGTAAACAGAGCTGATGCTTTCTGACAGATCCATTCAGAGCAAAGATGATGTATTCTCTCGCTCCTTTTTTTTTTCACAAACCTCAATTCCCTGCCTCTTAAAACACACCTTTATTTTACAGAATAGGGAAGGAGGAGATTGTATCAAGATTAGCAGCGCTCTTCTTTTTCCCGAAATTATCTTTTTATTCTCTAATCTGCTCAAGGTTCAAAAGCAATGGGTTCAGCCATCAAAGGAAATCGCCCCCTACCTGTAGTCTTGTGCAGAGATGTGGTGGCTTTGTACAGGGTTTTCGTGAATTCCTGACATCCTGGTTGTAATTCCACTTTCAATCATCTCCTGGCATATAAAATGCAAGTAAATTAACAATGCAAAGAGGAGAATAAAATGAATTTTAGAAATGTGCATGTGGTCATGAGAAAGTGCAAATACAAATAGTACAAATAATTAACTTTTTCCACACAAAAAAGAAAGAAAGAAAGAAAGAAAACACGTCTGACACGCACCACATGGCACCCTGAGAATACATGACTTTGCTAATATAATTAAATTAGGAAATCACCAACAAAAACTTGACACATAATAACTAAGTGATCAAGAAAATAAAAAAAGATTAAAAATTAAATTTTATCCATTACATTTTTACACTGTTGATGTGATATTTGCTTTGTTGACAAAACTGAGATCACCAGACGTCATCAGTCACCGTTAACTTACCTGTCAGTCTGCTCGCGCGTCTCAATATTTAATATAGCCACGTCACATTGAATTTAACAGAAAACGTTAAGTATTTCTTAAAGTATTTCTTCAAAGCACCAGCTAATAAATAAAATCATATATTTATGTCACACATCAGTGTCCATGCTGTATCGGGCTAAAATTATATGTCGGCAGCCTCTAGACTTATTTTAAAATATCAATAATAAAAACATTAAATCTTACCTGTTAATGCTGAAGTTGTTCTGAGGTATAGAAAATCTTGGATAACGAGACAGGGGAAAGCTCTACTGTTGGTCGGGGCACTTGTTGTCCCGCAAGAAAAAAAAAACAACAACCGTTTTTTTAAATTTCCCTCGTCCGTGAGGTTCGCTCTTGACGGGCATGCGCACTCTGTGCACACGCAGCGCGAGCCGTGTACAGGGGAGGGGGGCTCGCGCGCTGACTGACAGCTGTTGCCTTGCCTCCACAATCACTTGAATTATCTCTGTCAGTGCATCTCACCTACTGGTTTCCAATGTTTTTATTCAGTCATTACTTCTCTTCTGCTAGATAAGCGTTTTCTCCGTTTTCTTTGTGCAGTAGTCCACAGGTGCGCGTTTACAGCTCCGGTACAGCTTCTGTTACCCCCAAAATATAAATGAACAAAACTGAGTTTGGACAAAATCCTCTGGTTCTGCTGGAAGCAACGTTTTACACACTGCGGATTCCTATAAACTCGGGAAAAAACGAACATAGCTTCTTTAAACCCGGAGACATTTAACAAGTTTATCACGAGCAGTGATTTCCATGTTCACCTCTAGCCATAGACAACACAAAATAACACACATAACAGATCCTAATGTTCACTTATTTTAAGTAGAAACATTATTTGTATGCAGGTCTAAAGGACGATGCATCCTCTCCGCGCGTGTCTGTGAGATCTGTCCCAATAAGAGCAGTAGTTCAGTGTACTGCTCTTGATTTAACCGCCTTTGAAGCCGCGTCGTTTGGTTACACCGCGGCGGGAAAAACGCGCTGAGTGGCGCGCTGCTGCACTTGACAGATATCTCACAGATATGACAGGCTCGGCTCGGGACTCGAAATGTAAGAACACGCAGTGACTTAAAAGCTCTCCTTTGAAATAAATATGAACGACAGCAAATAATGATATTGACAATAGTGTGTTTGATTTAGAACGGTTGACAGTCATTTATATGGACACTTGAACTACGTGCAGTTATCTAACGTTAATTATGCAACTTCAGGCATTGTAATTAATAAAAGTAAGATTAACGTTTAATATTTGGATAGTGGATAGCGGAGAAAGGAAGCCGAAATAAGTTCATAACAGCTAACAGATAAGGGCACTTCCACAGTTCTTCATAATTTGATAATTTTCTATTTGTCTTTAAATGTAACTTAAGGAAACTTTTGGAATTTTGAAATATAGGCTAGGTTTTAAATCATGTGGGTAGTGATCCGGCCAGTGACGTTAATTGAGTCGAACCACATGGGACACTACAGATGGTAAATCGCGAAGTCACAATCAATGCGCGCTTGCAACGGACAAAAAGATGGTTCCACAGAGGAGCACTGGGTCCTAAAGCCCGTATGCGCTTCAGCTTCTCTCAGACTCAGTCACTGGATTGCACTATTTGCAATGTTTATAATGTTATGGGAAACATATTGTGAACAATGCATACTGTATTAAAACCAGTCAGTTTGATTAAGTTACCTAATTTTAGATTAAACAGGATCCCTCCAGACGTATCACACTTGGTTTATTTAAATTATTTAATTATTTTTCTTATTGTTTTTCATTATGTATTAGAGTTTTTGTTATGTTTATAGCATTATTTTAGTGTATATTTGATGTCTATTACCCTATTGGTATGTTTCACTTTTGTCTATTTGTTCATTGGACATGGTTTAAGGAAATTACACTTTTGAGAGTCATTATGTGGCCTTCTATTTTGTCGTTTTTATGTGTGTTTATTTTAAGCAAAAATCAGATTTAGTGTCTGAATTCGGTTATATTATCATTATTGCTTAACCAATATTTTTCTACATTTTGGCTGACATGTGCATGCAGCTTGCCTTATGACTTTATATTATTTTTGTGGGTTGAAACTTTCTCAGTGCTTTAGGTTTAGAAGACGTCCTGTTTATATTGTTAATCAAAATTGTCATCTTGCATTTACCTGAAGCTTATTACCAGTTTTAGCATTTTTATATTGTTTTAACCAAATCACTTGTAGAGTGAGGTCATTCTTAGTCTGTTCTCACCTCTGTTGGACCACTGTCTCCCTAAACCCAGGACAACACTGGACCACAGCAGAGAAAGTGTGGTCTCAAGATCCGTCTTTGATGGGTCAGAGGGAAAACTCATTAGGATATCTTAAAAAAGGTTTAGAGATCACATGGTCAAGAGTGGTGTCCATTGATAAATTATTAGTAACAATGTTGGTTCTCCTGAGACAAATATGGCTGCAAGAAGAAAGCATCTGAAAAATGTTAGTAAAAATATGGCAGCTGCTTACCTATCTCCTGTCTCAGCTTTTCCAGCATCATTTTTTTTGGAATGATTTTTTACTAAATCTAAAATAAAAGCTGCATTTGTGTTTTTAAGTGAGTAAAATATTTGATACATATGCTTTTTTGTACACTAGAGCTCATACTCAAGGAGAACATTTAAGATACTCTTAGAATGAAATGCAAATCAAGATGATCTTTTAATTGAGGCAGTTGTGGCCTAAGCGAGTAAGTGTATGCGCACTTGGATGGGTTAAATACAGAGCACAAATTCACGGCTAAACCACCTGAATAAGGGGAGGTGAGGAAAGACTTCAAAACCCTTTAGGTATCTATAATGTTGCAAAATTCAATATGTTTGCTTGTGTTAAACATGTGATCAAGCTTTGCAACTTATTCTTTATTGCAACATCATTGACTAGCAAAAATGCAATAGAGTGCCTTGGCCTACATAGAAAACATTTGTAACTCTCAAATCAATAGACTGAGTCCCCTTGTGTAAGTGGTCACCTCCTATTCTTCTGTTTCTTTTCTGACCTTCAAAGTGCCAGTTCAAACACCACGTCTTGGGGGTCACCTATCAGGTCACCTCTTGACACTTGTCTTGACCTTTGGTCATATCAACAGGTCATGGCTGATCTAAACTCTGACAGGGAAAGTGAATGAAGGCTTTCTTCTCTCTGCTATTCATTTAACACTTATTCAAAAACAACTTGTTTTGTCCCAACTGGATTACGTCAAAACGGTTGACTTTTGGTTGATCTGTTTGAAGATGCCTTGGGTAACCTGTGCGAAAAAGTATTTTAGGATCACTCCCAATGGCACGTGGAGAGAGTAACTGAATAGCCACTAGGTAAGTCTGGAAGCTTTGATTGTATATTCATTAATTACCCAAAACGCAAATGAAAATCAAACCAATGAATGAAACCAACGTATATGATAACTATTGATATATAGAATGCAATTTTTTATATATTTATTGTTTTTTCTAGCTCACACTGCTCATCAAGAATCCCAAAGTAAAAGAACCAATGAAACATAGCTAATACTGGTAAAATAGCACATGAAAACGAGAGAGCAAGGTGGGATTTTCGGTGGGAACGCGGCAAAGCTGGTGTTATAATACACCCTTATTCTCCGCTTGGAATCTCTAATGGGAAAATCAAGTGCTGTGACTCCTGTATAATAGGATTTGCCGGGTCTCGTGCTGCATCAGGGCCCAGTGGGCAGCACAAAGCCTGTTAAGGCTGGACAAGCATTACTAGAAAGGGGGGTGTGAAGCAGAATGGGCCTGTGGTGTAAGGGGGTGAAGGTAGCCTTGACAACAAAGGTTGTGAATGGGACAATTTTCAATATGACTGTGGATAGATGTGTAGTCCTACCTTCACACTGCAATGGACTAGCTGTTTGCAATAGACACAGGACTATAAGGCTATTTAATGAGAGCAAACAATTATTCTCAACAAGCTTAAAGTAATATTCTGCATTCAGTACAAGTTACCTGTATAATTCACCCTTCTGCGGAACACAAAATAAGATATTTTGAAGAATTCTGGTCACCAAACAGTTTTGGTGACAAATGATTTCCATTCTATGGAAAAAATACTGAGACTCAAAATATCTTCTTTTGTATTCCACAGAAGGAAAAAAAAAGTCAGTCATATAGTTTTTGAACAACTTTAGGGAGAGTAAATGATAACAGAATTTAAAATTTGGGGTGAACTATCATTTTAAACTGAGTCAACAGCATTTGTGGCATTATGATTGATTACCAAAAAAAAAAAAAAAAAATCTGCACATCCCTTTTTTCTTTAAAAATGCATACATCTGGGTTACAGTGAAGTGAATGGGGCTGATGCATTATTGTTAATATACTCACTGTTTTAGTAGTAGAAACATAAACAACATGCATGTTGACATGATTTTAGTGTGAAATAAATTCACATGTAATTTCTGTGTAGTTATATCCAATTTTACAATTATGTTGCCATGACAGCAGAATGCCATAACCCCTAAAACAATGTTTAAACAGCTTTAAAAATAAAATACTGCAGTAGTTTTTACATAATTATTATTGTAAGCATTTATATTAATTTATTAGCTTCACATTTCTGCATTTTTTTTAATTCTAGCAAATTTGGCACGTTCACTTCCATTGTAAATGCATCACTGTAACTTCTGTCTTTATTTATTTATTCATCCTTTAATTAATGAATCCATTTGTTCATTAAATGGAGATACATTGCTAATGATTGAGTTTATTTGTATTGAAAGGTGAATTTTTATTTAGTTAGAGTTACATTCCAAACCTGTTCATAATAGATAATAAAAGTTTATGACGAAAGTTCTAAGTGCACTCCAGTGGAAACTGGCCTCACATGTCACCTTGAAATTTGCTAGAGTGAAAATGAACATCACATGCCTGTCAAGCTTGACACAGTATAGCTCACACACTTAAGATTCAAGGCAAGTGCGGTAGGAAACTCAATCTTTTCTGCTGGATTATTTGGGTCATTAGTGGAGCGAAAAGAGACACCAGTCAGTCGTCTCAAGCATGAGTCAGATAACAAGACAAAGGGAAAATAAGGTTGGGCTTCATAGTCATCACTGTCTAAAACCTCTTCCAGTCTAGTCCATCCAAGAACCATGTGTAGTAATTGTTTATAGGCCCGACTAAATTTTAGAACAAGCTGTGATTGAATGGCAAACATATGCTGGTTGAGTCCTGAGCCAGCTGGCTTCAAGTGGCCAAGAGCACAGAGGAGTGCCATCTGCCCCGATGACAACTTTATTGAGTCTCTCTCTAACTCACTGTTTGAATGCATGGTGGTTAATTAGCCATTAGTCTATTTCCCTAATCAAAGATCAGAAACAGGAGCTGCACTGTTGTAATGATTGGTTTTACTGTAGCAGCGATAGATGACTGGGGGAAGGGTTGATTTCCACGTTTAGTCGGATTGTGTTTCTGTATCTTTGTGTTACACCCAGAGCAGTGGTAGACACCTAGGTAAGCACTGAATAAGATCTCTGGTTCTCTGAACCCCCTCCTGACTGGGCCATGAATCATTAAATACCCTGGCCTTGCCACCAGAACATGGGTCATTTCTGTGATGAGCACAGCAATAATAGATGGGCATCCTCTCTGCGTTTGAGCCACCTTAGTTTGAACTGCTCGCAAGCCTTGTTAGAAAAACTTTTGATGAGTTTTTGGAGAAAAATTGTATCAAGATTGTTTTAAGATCCACAGTGAAATTTTGGGGTGTTCCATGGCACATGACGGGATGGTAGGATTTGCTTGGCTCTAGCTGGACGTGAAAGGACTTTTTAGGACAGTGTTGGTCTGGATGCGAGTAGTTCTCATATTTTGATCGGCAGCTGACCAAAGATGCAGGTACGACCTGTTTGCATGTGTCTAGATATATATGAATGAGTGTGTTTTACTGAACATAAGTTCTAACTGCAATAATCTTTATAATCATCCAGCAATATTTTGCATGAATGAAAACAATAGTACAGAAATAACGATGAAAAGCAAAGCTAAAAATTTTTCTATTTTTGGTTTCTGATTCCTGTTTGCTTTTTTCCGTCACAGTTGGTGGTGAAAGCTTCAGTGTAGTGCAATATCCAATATATCACCCAGCTGATTAATCACAAGCTGTAAACCTGTCAAAACTTCAAGTTCCTTTACTCTGAGTAAGAGAGATGTAACTAGACCTCACCGTTCACTTTAGGAGAGTGCTATTTTCCATTTTGTCTAGTCTTTCCTTTTCTTGGCTAGGCCTTCTGAGGAGTAGGATGTCTTCGCTGTATCTTTCTTTCTCTTCCTCCATTCTCCCTTCTCTCCTTCCCTCCCTTTCTGATTTGGTCGAGGTCATCTAAACTCAGCCGCAACTGACACTTTAGACCAGGCTGAAGGACTATCTCTTAATTAAAAGACAATAGCTTTTATACCAAAGAGGGAAGCCGATGTACTTGATGTGACAAAAGGCTGACAAGCCTTGTGACTTAAATGATTTGTGTCTCTATGGCTATTTTACTTTCTTTGAAAGAGAAAGATTAAATCTTCCAACTAAAGAAATAGAAAAAAATAGAAACTGATCTCTTGACTTTGGGCCTCAGTATTGTTTTTCTTTTTCTTACAGGCTACACAGTCATGAAAATATGGTCGACCTTAATAGTTTTGACTAAGATATAACAGCTTACAGTATTCATTTATTTATGCATGGTAATATAATACAAAAGGAATGGGTGGGTGTGTCCAAACTTTTGACTGTGTATGTGACCAATACAGGTTCTTCAGACCTATGAGATGTCCATGCGTCTTATCACACCGAAAGAGTCACACTATAAACATTTGCATCCCCTCTGTCCATTGTTCCTCATGTGACATTGAGTTCAGCTTGTTCCCATGTGAGGACAGAAACTAGAGAGGGGGAGTCTCCACAATAACGCTGAGATTGAGATTGGTTCTGACATCTCAAATGGGGGATCTTCAATGATATTGTTCACCTGCCCCTTTGGCTTAATGCAGGGTGAGAGGGGGAGGGGCATGTTTTGGGGTTGTCGGTGAGCGTATGAAATAGTGGAAAGCGTGAAGTGATGTGAGGTGGTGGGTGGTGATTCACAACTCGCATACGTTGGGATGAAAATTTCATCGGTGGACAGGTGGGAGAAAATCTCTCATCTGAGAAATAAGTCCCCCCTCCCGAAGCACCCTTGATTACGGTGTTCATATAACTGCGCCATTCTGAACAAGCGTCCATTGTGTGCCACAAGGGCATGCAAAATGAGTGTCTCAGAGATCAGCGGGACTCAGACCGTTACAGCACAATTTAGTCTGTCCTGTTGTCTCAAGAAGGCCTCATTTCAGAAACTCTCAGATCAGACAAATATAAGCAACCCCCCTCCCTCCCTTCCTCTGTCCCTCCTTCCCGCCATATCTCCCTCTTTCTCTCTCCCTCTTCTGCTACTTTGCCCCCTCCTCTACAACCAACTAGCCCACACCAGCCCATATAGGCCAAATCTCATCTATTGTCCTGGGACTGCCCAGTGTGAAATTCGGTGTGACATTAAATGTTTTCTAATGAATAAATTTTGAAAGGATATGCAGAGAGAATATGTGTAATGGAATGTAGACTGCATTTTAAAAGCTTCTTCATTGTCCATCTTCTTTGGAATTTACAGGACAAAAAACTGGCCTCTTTCAAAGCAAATGAGGTTTATAGGGGTGAATGGGGGGCAGAAGATTTTGGGGGCTGCTAGTCGTAAGATTAAACTTAGTTTTTTTCTGTTTATTCTTCTAATTCAATATATGAAAGTCAAATATCCTGTGCTCTAAAAAAATGGGAAGAGGACAAATTAGAGCAAATTTCTACTGCTGGTCCACTGGAAATCCTAAATACATCTTGCATATAAAAATGCAAAATTTTGAGGAAAGAAGTAATGCATGCCTCGAAAGTTTCTTTCTATTGAGAAACATACTTCTCTGGTCTTTTTTATCTAATATACAATGTCAAACACTGAACTGAGGAAGTAACTGAAGCACATTGTTCCTTAGGGTTGAGGATTGCAGTTTCATACTAAACACCCTCCTGAGTTCCCAAGAAAGACTTCGATGTATTAACATCATAGACTGAAGTTTCTTTGCTTTCTTTCTATGTTAACAATTCTGTTCATTTACACAGGTCACACTTGTGACCTGTGTAAATGATACACACTGGAGACTAGATATTGCCATTGTTTAAGCCCACATTATTATTGATGTTGGCTTTAAAATAAACCTGTATCTCAGGGAATATTTCAGGTATACTGAAAACATGCACTCTTGGCTTTGTACTGATTGCTATCTGAGACGGTTGGTAGAATAAATCCAATCACAACATGCTATTTAAACAGGTTTCTTAGCGAAAGCAAAGCTGTCAGTCATAGGGACAGGAACATGGTCTACTCATTGCAGATGATATCTCATTACAAAAGCCTCTACAATAGAGAACACCATTATAAAGTACTTCAGCAGGGGATTATGCGGTTGGATGATTGTGACTCTATCAGAGACCTTAGACCCCGATTTTCGGTTTCAATCTTAACATGATAGCTAGTCTGTTAATGAAAGGATGGAAAGTCACTAGATAGTTCAGTTTTACTGTTGATATTCATTGTTGAAAAAAAAAGCCAGTTCCATCTTAACCCTGCCTCATCCACAGCCAATATTTCTTTGGAAATAAGTCACTGATTATTTGACTGAAATTTATATTTAGATCTGTTTTACTGCTTTACTGCTTAAAAAAATATGTTTTTGATCATTATGGCTGCAGAATGACAGTGCTATAGACTTGGTCAGTGTAAACAAATTGCATTGGGTCATGGTCATTGTTGTACTTGTCTGATTGGCAGAAAGGAAAGGTTAAACTGGGTCAGTTGGACTTGGAGGGAGCCCTGATTGCCAGAGACCGAGTTGGCATCCAGGACTTTGTGCTTCTTGATGCCCACAACAGTGAGACAGCCTTCCTGGACAATCTGAAGAAGCGCTTCACAGAGGATTTGATATATGTGAGTGAGATATCAAAAACAAAGATTCATTTACTTTTTACATATTCAATGTGATTAAGTTCATGTCAAACGTCTCTATACTCTCAGACTTACATAGGTACTTTGCTGATATCTGTAAACCCGTACAAAGAACTGGACATCTACACCAAGAAACAAATGGACCTCTACATGGGAGTGAACTTCTTTGAGCTGCCCCCTCATATGTAAGTGTTTAACTTACCTTCATTGCCAAACCAGTAAATTAGACATTTGTAAAGAAAATAGAAATACTTTTTATTTTCTCAGATATGCATTAGCAGATAATGTCTATCACACCATGCTGTCAGAAGCCAACAACAACTTTATTTTGATATCTGGGGAGAGTGGAGCAGGCAAAACTGAGGCCTCCAAGAAGATTTTGCAGTACTATGCGGTCAGCTGTCCTAGTACCACCTTACTGGACACTGTGAGAGACCGCATGCTCATGTCCAACCCTGTACTAGAGGTCAGTCCAACGATAATATTCTCAGACTGTGTCTGACCATTCACTACGTATGCTTTACATTCATTACATGTGCATTTAGGCCTTTGGAAATGCAAAAACGATGAAAAATGACAACTCCAGCCGTTTTGGGAAGTATATGGACATCCAGTTTGATTGCCAGGTATTGACGAATACCATACTAAGTTCATCCTGTTAAATAATATGGCTTGTTAAAGAAGGTTCATGCTTGTTTAATGCATAGGGAGATGCTGTTGGTGGCCACATCCTCAGCTATCTGCTGGAAAAGTCTAGAGTAGTTCACCAAAACCACGGTGAGAGAAACTTTCATATTTTCTACCAGCTGGTGGAGGGAGGAGAGGAAGACCTACTGAGGCACCTGGGCCTGGAGAAGGAGACTAAACGTTATAGTTATTTAGTTCAGGTATGACTTCTATTTTTAAATCTGATGTGCAAAATAAGTAGAAGATAGTTGTGAAATCGTAGAATCAGATAGAAATAGTAGAATCAGACTCTCCGGTGTTTTTATAAGTCTTTTTTTGTTGTAATAGGGAGAATGTTCCAATGTGAGCTCCATTAATGACAAGAATGACTGGAAAACTGTTAAAAATGCATTATCGGTCATTGACTTTGATGCTAATGACATTGAGGTAAGAAGAGTAGCAATTTTTGTGTATAAATGATCCGATGTGCAAGTATGATGAAAGTTGCAACCTTTGAACATAAACAGATACAGTTTTTCTTTAATATCCTAGCACCTCTTTGGGATTATAGCTAGTGTGCTCCATCTGGGGAACGTGCACTTTGATGGAGACACTAAAGGTTATGCTACTCTCAACACTAATGCAGCACTGCGCTGGGTATCCAAGGTCAGTTGGATATTTTACATATATATATCCTTAATCATGTTAAATAGTTTACATTGACATACTCTAAATGATTTCATATCTGAGTAACAAACATTGCTTTTTTGTGTTGATGTTCAGCTTTTAGGAATCCATGTACAGGTCCTTCATGAAGCTCTGATATTCAGGAAGATTGAAGCCAAATCAGAGGAGGTAAAACAAGTTTGCAATGTAATGATTTACTTGTCTTTTTATCCAAGATCAGTGTTGAAGCAGGTGATAACTATTTTTTCTTTTGGCCTCCAGGTTCTGAGTCCATTTACTGTTGATCATGCCATCTATGCTAGAGATGCCCTGGCCAAAGCCATCTATGGCCGTGCCTTCACATGGCTGGTCAACAGAATCAATGAGTCTCTGGAAAATAAAGTAAGAGGACAACAGAAAATAACATTTCAGTTACCATTTGAGGACATTGATTAGTGACAATTGATTGGTTCCCGGTAAAATTCATTTAAAAGCCGCTGGGTGCAGTTTGTTCCACTGTAAAGAAATGGAAATATTGTTGCTAACTAAATTCTACTGGACAGATTTAAAGAAACTATGATGGAAACCGAAATAACTTATTTACTTGCTTCATTCTTTACCTTTTTTTAAGGATTCTGAGAGGAAGACAGTCATCGGATTGTTAGACATCTATGGATTTGAGGTATTCTCTGTTAACAGGTATGTGTTTGGATTTAAATGAGACAGACAGATGATAGATAGATAGAAAGATAGATAGATAGATAGATAGATAGATAGATAGATAGATACAGAGAGATAATTTGAGTGCATGATCTTATAGATTTTTATTTTATTTTATGTGTGCTTAGTTTTGAGCAGTTTTGCATTAACTACTGCAATGAGAAGCTACAGCAGCTCTTCATTCAGTTGACACTGAAGGCTGAACAGGAGGAATATGAAGCAGAAGGAATTGGGGTGAGCTACAAATCAATCATTCATCATTCAGACATCATAATGGAATGATATGCTGAGCTTGAATAATAGAATAAGGGTCTTTTTCTCTCACTGTGTTTCAGTGGGAGCCGGTGCAATTCTTCAACAATAAAATCATCTGTGATCTGGTGGAAGAGAAGCACAGAGGAATCATCTCTGTGTTGGTATGGAATAATAAGGACACTGTTTTTACACACTGAAGAGAAATACTGTAGATAGATATAATTCTCTGGCACTTTTTGGGTCTTTTGGTGTTTCAGGATGAGGAGTGTATGAGGCCGGGTGATGCCACGGATCTCACTTTTCTTGATAAACTTGAAGAGAAAATGGGCAATCATCCCCACTTTGTAACGTGAGTTTGTGTTTGATAATTACCTTAATATTAAATGTGGCACTAAACAAGAGTTCTTCTGCTTTAAGTATCTTTTAATGGATTCAGTACTGCTAGAAACTGTCAGTAGTTTGATTCTTCACTACAAGCCTCTGATAGTGAGAGTGACTCTCCTAGTTTGGCCACACGGTCTCTCTTAAGCCATGTATTGACTGACACCCTGATGAAAGTGCACATCAGTCTGAGAGAGAGAGAGATAACGATGTTGTGTTGCTCAATCTTTATCCAGGTCAAACACAAATTAAGTTCCTGAATTACTGATTGAGTGCCAAGAACCTGTAAGTGTTCCTGTAGCTCAATTGGTAGAGCATTATGCTATCAAGCGCAAGGTTGGGGGTTCGATTCCCTAGGAACATATGATAGGTAAAATTGATAGTAAGTCGCTTCTGTTAAATGCATAAATTTAAATTTAATTTAAGAACCTCCATGTTATTGTACTTCGCTAATAGACAATAGCACTAGCAATGTCAAGGTTGAAGGATTTTCAGAAAACATACATCCAAAAAACTTGAGAAGAAAGCATAAAAATGTATGTGCTTAATTACATGCAGTGCATTTATCAGTACAGATAATAAATATACAAACACAAATTATTATTCTAATAGATGTGTATTTTAAGCAAGTAAATGTTATACATTGTTTAACATGGAGGGCCTGCTATTGTTCTCTATCCAGTGGAAACTTCTGTTCTTCATTCAGACATTTTTAGTGACTTGTTTTTATTGTAGTCTAATAAGATCAATTTCCCTTACTATTCTATGAAATGAAGGTATAAACTGGCTGATAAAAAGACCCGCAAGTCTCTGGAGAGAGGAGATTTTCGTCTTCTTCATTATGCAGGGGAGGTGACCTACTGCGTTGTGGGTAAGAGAAGATGCACAAAAACACATCTCAGATGCCAGTTAACCTCAGAAACATGTTTTCTGGCTTTCACAACCTTTAATTTATTATGATCTATTCTTTTTCAATAGGTTTCATTGACAAAAACAATGATCTTTTGTACAAGAACATCAAAGACGTAAGTGCACTGGGTGTACAATAAAGGATAATGCTGGTCTGTGTGGATGAAAGGAACATTGGCTCATAAAAGCCACTTAATAATTTCCTTTCCCTTGTTTTTGGTCCTACAAGAGTTAATGGTAGTAAATGTGTTCATGCATGTGTGTTTCTCATATATCTGTATGTCTCTATGTGTGTAACCAACAGGCGATGCGCCTGTCAAAGAACCCAGTAATACAGCAGTGCTTTCCAGCCACTGAGGGAGACAGTAAGAGAAGACCCGAGACAGTGAGTCCACTTGCTGTGTTAAAATACTGAAATATATTCAATTAAAGTACAGAAAGTTGTTTTCAAGCTAGTAGGGATGTTGTTGTTTTTTTAGATTAAATGGAAGTTGCTTTTTTTTGGATAAAAGCTTCTGCTAAATGCATAAATGTAATTAATTTAATTTAATGTAATATATATATATAAAATATATATAAACACACACACACACAATAATGTGACAAAATGCAGTTTGTAACATCCTAAGGTGAAATGATTACAAAATAAATAATTAAAGTAATTAATTAATACCTTGATTACAAACTTATATTGCAAATGTTTGTATGTGATCAAGGGATTCTTTCCATACTTTCAATACACACCTTATGTATACAGTTTATTACTATAAATTACTAATGAGTAGTGTAGCTTATTGCTATTTTAAATCAAGGCGAATGAAGAAAAACAAAGAAAATATCCTATAAAATAAAATAAAATGATGAATAATCTGCTTCTTTGACAGTTCGCATGCTACCTTATACAATCTCCTTTAATCTGAATTATGAAATGAAATCTGTAGGTGGCCACTCAGTTTAAGAACAGTCTTCTGCGGCTGACGGAGATTCTGACAGCTAAGGAAGCATGGTATGTGCGCTGCCTCAAGTCTAATGACAATAAACAACCAGGTGAGAAACGTGTGTATGTGAATACTAAGAACTAATAAATGTTACAAATACAATTATTCAGAGAAAAAGCACATGCTTGTTTATTTTTGTGTGCAAACTGAATTTAGATTTCGGGTAAAATAGAAATATGTTTTTTTTTTCACTCTGTTTATCCTCTCTTTTCATCACAGGCAAGTTTGATGAAGTTCTGGTTAGGCACCAGGTGAAATATCTGGGGTTAATGGAGCATCTGAGGGTCAGACGAGCTGGATTTGCATATCGACGTAGATATGAGGTTTTTCTAAAGAGGTATGGCATTTAATACCAGCACATACTCAGACGTGAAAGCTGTTAACTTTTAAATACACCTCATAGACTCAAAATGCTCATCTAATGCAACATTTCTAAGGTATAAAGCGCTTTGTCCTGCCACTTGGCCCCACTGGAAAGGTGTACCTGCAGAAGGTGTGGAAAAACTCGTGCAACATCTAGGCTACCAGCCTGATGAATACAAAATGGGCAAGTGAGTGGTGTCAGGCTTTCAACTTCACAATTTAAAACTGAGAAATTAGCACCCGTTTCTCACCACACAAACCTGAACTGCTCTTCATATTCTGTCATTTTCAAAGGACGAAGATATTCATACGATATGCCAGGACACTTTTTGCAACAGAAGATGCCTTTGAAATCTGCAAACATGAATTGGGTAAGCAAAAGAGAACTCAAAAGAGACATTTAGATTATTTTTCTTGTATTATAATAAGCATGTGTTCATGTTGCTTTTACAGCTTCGAGAATACAGGCCAAATACAAAGGTTACAGAGCCAAAGGAGAGTTTCGAAAACAGAAAGAGGCTGGTAAATAACAGTATTTATTGATTTAATAGTTTTTTAAAACTATATATTGCATAATATTATGACACTTCATTGCAACATAAACTATATTTATTATAGCATAAATATGTGCTATTTAAAAATTATTATTTTTTTGCCAACATTTAGCTACAAAAATTGAGACGTGTTGGAGAGGAGTGCAGGCACGTAAAGAAAGAGACCGCAGAGCCTGGGCTGTAAAAGTCATTAAAAAGTTAGTAATATTAATTAATGTAATATTAATCATTATTATTTTTTGTAAATATTAATACATTTCACATGATTTTTACATGATGACATGATTTTTATCCATGCAGGTTTATTAAGGGTTACATCACACGACGTGAGGCAAAAACTACTGACAACTCTGAATACCTGGCCTTCGTTCGACAGAGCTACCTAAATAGACTGAAAGACAATTTACCAAAGACTGTCCTGGACAAGACCACATGGCTGACACCTCCCCCAGTCATGACAGAGGTATTCAACAGTGGCCCCAAAAAGTTTGAACACTTACGGCATGGCAAATTTATTCATAATAGCACATTTCATATGGTGTTCTAAGTGGTTTACATAAAAATCATAAAAATTGTAGTCATAAAAAGAACACATAAAAAATAAAAAAGCAATAAAAAATAATACAAAGTTTAAAAAAGTTAAATTAATAATTTAAAATAAGGCATACACAAAAGAGGTCATAAACATTGAGTTAAGTGCTTAATTTTACATATTTTTTTGAGGCCACTGTATGCATTGCAAACGTTCATGTGCAATAGTATTTAAAACTGGGAATGTCTTTAATGCTGTTGTATTTGTAGACCTCAGAGATTTTGCGGCAGCTGCACACACGTATGATGGTGCGGAAGTATGTGCGGGGAATTACGCCACAAAAAAAAGCACAGGTCACTATTACTGTTGTCACATGCTTTTGTGTCTTAAAATACAGTTTCATCTAACTTCGCCATGTTTACATTTTGGCTGATGATGACAATGAAGACTCGAATGCTGTGTCTTTTCACAGCTGCAACAAAAAGTAGTAACCAGTGCCATCTTTAAGGGAAAGAAGGACAGCTACCCTTCGAGCATTGCTGTTCCTTTTGTGGACACTAGAATCAGTCAGTACAGTTTACAAAAACAGCAATTAGTTTTGCATCCTTTTGTATGTCTCATGCACTTCTTTTCATTTATCAGATGAACAAGACATCAATATGAGGGTTCTTCAGACTATACGACATGAACGGATCAAGGTATTAAGAATCTTTCTAATGGATGAGCCCCAGTTGTCAGTCATGCATAATAGAAAAAAAGCCTGTTTCCAGTGTCACCTAAACACACTTTCTCTCTCTGCAGTACAGCGTTCCTGTGGTGAAGTATGACAGAAATGGATTTAAACCCAGACCAAGGCAACTTATTCTCACTCAGGCTGCTGTATATCTGGTAGAAGAGGCTAAGATCAAGCAGAGAGTAGACTTTGTTTCTCTAAAAGGTGGGTTGATATGTTGTGAAGTAAAAGAACATGACAGCACTTTTAAAGATGTCTCCTTTTAATTATTCCCCTGTAGCATGCCTCAAGATTTTCACCAGGGCAGTATCCTCAAAGGTACAACTTTGTACCATATTTACCCCTAAAGGATACATATTAGTACCTTAAGGTACTACAGTGTACTCCTAAGGTACCAATATGCACCCTTTAGAGATTTTGAGGGCATGTTGCACACCTAAAAGTACAATTATACACTACTGAGAACATCTACAACTTTTCCCTATTGAGTCTAGGGTCAGTAAGATTTTGGTATGTTTTTGAAACATAAGGCTGCACTTATTTGACTAAAAATACAGAAAACTGTAATATTATATTTTAACATAACTACATAAGTGCAACTATATAAATAATATTTTATAAATAATTAAATGAAGCTGAATTTTTAGCAGCCATTACTCCAGTCCTTAGTGTCGAATGATCCTTCAGAAATCATTCGGATTTGGTGCTGAAACATTTATTATCATCAATGTTCAAAACAGTGAATTGATCTTGTTTACACAGGTGCTTCTCTCAGTAATCTGGGAGACTCGGTCATGATCCTCCACGTTGCCTTGAATGAGCCAAAACAGAAGGTGAGCAAACCAGGCTTCATGCCAACACTGGTTACTTTGTCATGGCCGATGGCCTTTAGGTAAACTCTAAATTATTTCACGATACAATATTACACAAATTCATACATCATTTCCAAGTACTAATGCAGCTTGTTTTATCTTAGGGGGACATGATACTTCAGTGTGACCACCTGTTTGAAGCTCTGACCAAACTGGCTATGATTGCAAACAAGCAGAATAACATCAAGGTTGTTCAGGGAAGGTAAAAAGGCTAACATCACTTATTTTCCAACCTGTAATGTACATTTGGACACAACGTGTTAACATTTGATCTTCTCACAGCATAAAGTTTGAGATCCAGGCAGGCAAAGAGGGCGGTGTGGACTTCAGTACTGGCCAAGAGCCTATGATTTCTAAAGGCAAAAATGGACATCTGATGGTGGTAAGTGACTATTTTCGTATTTCTGCTTAATTTAACGTTATCGCTCCAGTACTCAAGACGCTTTCATTATCAAAGGTGGCTCCGCGGAACAAGTCTCGATGATCCAAAGGAGGTCACCAAGTCTATGTGTATTTCATGAGGGAAACCCTTATGGAAGACGATATCTTCCTCCATCCCATTCCAAACTGAAAACACACACACAACCCAACAGACCACTCAATGCTCAATATATGGAGACAAAAGGAAAGTTACAGCTAAATAGGTAAAATAAATAGTACAAATATTTCGTTTTCATACGTGCTTCCCTCCACGTTATCGTTGTTACTTGATCACATTTCTTGTAAAATAAATATATTATTTGGTCATGCTCATGTTTTGTTGATGAGCAATATTTATAATAGTTTTATACAAATGCACACAAACCACAAAAATTAAATAAAGCAAATGAACAGTTTGACCTACAAAATTTGTAGAAATCTTTATTTGTAATGCGTGTATAAATAATTTGTATGTAAAACATTTGTATTCATGAGCACGTCTGTACAAACTTCTCTACAGTATTACAGATTTCATTTTTAAATACACTTTTAATAAAACTAATGATCACAAACCATCTGTGCTGCTACACTCTGCAGCAGAGGAGAGCCTGTACTCTGGTTCTTCCTGGAGCTTCTCTGATGTGGTCCAGTCTCTGATTACACTCTCATACTTGGTGTCCATTTCTCAATTACTGATATACATCCAAACACTTCTGACTACATCTCAGTTTCTTTACTTGTGTGTGATCACTTACAAAATCCAGAAGGGTAATTAAATTGATGGAATTTAATACAGTGCAGTGGAAAGTTATTTAATAGCATCATCTTTTTTAGAGATTGTAGCTAAAAAGGGATATAAAACTTCACAATTACTGGCTTTGATCATCTAAAAGTGCCTCCTCATGTACGAGTGAAAACACCATAACACTGTACTGCCCTCTACTGGCCAAACTCACATAGACCTCTCAAAAAAATCAGCACATACAATCAAGTGACAGCTTGCATAAATGCTTTGCACACGCATAATAATATGAAAATTGACTGATTAATAATTTGTATGACTCTCTTCTCTAATACGTGTAAAAACAGGGGAGTTATGGATTGAATGCTTCTCATAAGGCAATGATAATATGCTCCTTCACTGATCACTTGACTGTTAAACCACACTCACTTGAATCTCAAATCAGATCTCACTATCAGCACTGTGAAATCCCAGTTCCAACACTTGAGTTCAAAACGACAAAGCAAACAAAATATACAAGAAAAGAGGGATAAACTTAACTCAAAAGCCACAAAAATCCAATATCTATCACACAATACACAACAACAACAAAATCTCTCAAAACAGTATTAAGGCACAAGGAACCCGTCTTGACTGAAACAGAAAAATATGGTAAATAACATCAACTACTACGGCTGACAAATTGGGAAAATATCCATTAGCAGCCTAAAAACTACAATTAAATGACAATTTAGCTGATCGACTTGATATCTTCATTGAAATTTGATTTTTGATTAGCAAATAGTGCAACGTGTTCAGGGAACTGTCATGAATGCAGTAAAACTAACCATCTGTTGTGCACTTCGGTTCACATTTACACCTTTATAGTATCTTTTTAGTGAGGTCCCCAAAAGTTCACAACTGAGATTTGAGGTCAATGCTGCATTGCCCTATATGCAATGTTCATATAACATTATCAATACTGGCAATTCTGTGAGCTTTCGTTTCTCTTTTAGGAAGCAGACTCGGGATAAACTTAACTGACGTGTCTGTGTGCAAATAGAGGGGTGTGACTGAAGCGCTGGTAGTTGTTAAGGCACTTAAAAAAAGGGGGAAACTGTAGTCACTGATGGTGGTGCGTGCGGTCATCAGGGCGCTTGATATGGATCCTCCGCACTCTTTCGATGCGCTCCCTCTCTTCATCCTCATCGATGTGGTGGGAACGACCAGCAGCGCCACCTGTGGCCTCCAGCAGTGCATTGTCAGGTCCGCGGCCATCTTGAGACTCATAGAGCAAGATGTTGAGGGTCTCTTCATAGATGCGAGCCTCTGGGAACTCAACCTGTGACGGAGGGAGGAAATGAAAAAGTGTGTGATATCAACTTAGAAGCATTTCGGACAAAGAGTTTTTGCAGTGCATGAAACATTTAATATTGTGAATAACACTTTCTGCTTCATTTGTAAAAGGGCAAATTACTACATTTTAAGACCTCAGAAGCCCAGAAATAAAGAGATTTAATGTTTAGAAAATGAGATGCTAGACTGTATGGAGTTTAAACATGTGACAGACAGGTCACCCTTTACCTTTGTCTGCTTCTTCTCAGTAGCGTAGACTATTGACGTGCAGCACACCTCTGCAATCTTCCTGCCCTGGCCGTAAAAGGACCAGCAACAAATCTCATCACCAATCACATCCTTGATAAAGAGCACTCGGCCATTGAACCTCAGAGACAGCTTGTCAAACAGCTCAATGTTCTTCAACATATTATCATCAGAGTTGCTACAAAGAGAAAGAGTACATTGATCAGGAAGAAGCTTAACAGTAAGCTTCCCAGCAACCAATATCTTATAAGCATATTTACCTTGTATATGAATATTTATTGTTGCTCCTGTTGTACAGCAGTTTGACTGTAGGCTGCAAATAAACAGAAAGACAAGTCAAGGTTCTGTTCTCGGTGAAAGCAAATTCTATTTTTTATAATTTACATGATAAAGCATTTGTACCTTATTAGCAGTGGCAATGAGCCTCTGTTCCTCCTTAGATGATGTCACCAGTGGGACTTTACAGAATGGTTCGTATGCATCTTTGTTCTGAAAACATTTGTAAATCAGAAGTGTAGAAAGTAAGTCTAAATTTATATATATATATATATATATAATAACTCACCCTCATGTCGTTCCAAACCCGTGAGACCTCCGTTCATCTTCAGAACACAGTTTAAGATATTTAAGATTTAATTCGAGAGCTCTCCGTCCCTCCATTGAAGCTGTGTGTATGATATACTGTCCATGTCCAGAAAGGTAAGAAAAACAAACATCATCAAAGTAGTCCATGTGACATCAGAGGGTCGGTTAGAAATTTTTGAAGCATCGAAAATACATTTTGGTCCAAAAATAACAAAAACTATGATTTTATTCAGCATTGTCTTCTCTTCCAGGTCTGTTGTGAGATTTCAAAACACAGCAGTTTGTGATATCTGGTTCGCGAACGAATCATTCAATGTAACCGGATCTTCTTGAACCAGTTCACCAAATCGAACTGAATCGTTTAAAATGGTTCACGTCTCCAATAAGCATTAATCAACAAATGACTTAAGCTGTTAACTTTTTTTATGTGGCTGACACTCCTTCTGAATTAAAACAAACCAATATCCCAGAGTAATACATGCACTCAAACAGTACACTGACTGAACTGCTGTGAAGAGAGAACTGAAGATGAACACCGAGCCGAGTCAGATAATGAACAATAGACTGACTCGAGTGCAACGAGCGAAGAACCGGTTGCATCGGTTTTTGGATCACCAGTAGTTCTTTCGGACAGTTCGATTCAATAAACCGGTTGAACAAAACGGTTCACCGGTTCTTTTGCTCTCAACGTAATGGCGTAATTTGCGATTATTGCCCTTGATTCAAGCCTTCGGTTTACCCACGCTCATAACATTAGCACAGAATCAGTTCAGAATCAATCACCAAAAAAAACGGTTTGGTTTAGATGCTCTGTGTGGGTCTGCTTCACGCTGAATCACACATGCGCAGTATCATCAGCTCCTGGGTTCTCGAATCGGACGCGTCTGACAGAAACGGTTCTTCACTCGTGAACGAGTCAGTCTATTGTTCGTTATCTGGCTCAGCTCAGTGTTCATCTTCAGTTCTCTCTTCACAGCAGTTCAGTCAGTGTACTGTTTGAGTAAATGAATTACTCCGGGATATTGGTTTGTTTGAACTCAGAGGGAGTGTCAGCCACATTAAAAAATGTAACAGCTTAAGTCATTTGTGGATTAATGTGTATTGGAGACGTGAACCGTTTTAAACAATTAAGTTTGATTTGGTGAACTGGTTCAAGAAGATCCAGTTACATCGAATGATTCGTTCGCGAACCGGATATCACAAACTGCTGTGTTTTCAAATCTCACAACAGACCTGGAAGAGAAGACAATGCTGAATAAAGTCAGTTTTTGTTATTTTTCGACCAAAATGTATTTTCGATGCTTCAAAAAATTCTAACTGACTCTATGATGTCAAATGGACTACTTTGATGATGTTTTTCTTACCTTTCTGGACATGGAAAGTATACCGTGCACACAGTTTGAATGGAGGGACTGAGAGCTCTCGGACTAAATCTTAAATATCTTAAACTGTGTCCCGAAGATGAACGGAGGTCTCAACGGGTTTGGAACGACAAGAGGGTGAGTTATTAATGACAAAATTTTGATTATTGGGTGAACTTACCCTTTAAGCCTATTTTACACAACCATTTACATTTTCATTAACTCACAAATGCAACCAAAATACAACACAAACATTTATAACTGAATTCTCTGACAATTGTAAATCCTGTACCCCAGTTGGGACATTCACAACAATAAAAAAAAAAAAAAACACTTTCATTTTTTCAATTGTTACTGCATTGATACTTGAAATAGTCATTTGATTAATAGACTCCTAATAAATGGAGCAATATAAATCTCTCAGGTTTCATAAAATCATTTTCATTTTAAAGATGAACAAAAATGGGTTAGGAACGAGAACTAAATGATGACAGAATTTTCATTTTTGGGTGAACTATCCGTTTGAATGTACTCTACCTGTAATGCAGCCTGACACTCATCCACCAGGCCCTGCACCAGGTAATACTTTGCCTCTGCCAGTAACTCCTCAGTCTCCCTCCGGCTCTCAGGTAACGGGACGACTCCGTCTCTCAGGTAGTTCAGAATGGTCCCAAAGTGCTTCCCACACCTGTCAATCAGAATCCAGCCTGGAGAAAGATCATAGGTGAAAAGTCTGACTTGGGCACTGCAGAAGCACACATTTGTATTCATATGGTTCATATTATTACATGAATGCTTCTTCAGTAGCTATTACAGTACATCTACCTTCACTATCTGTAAGGACCTCCATACGGCCACTGAACATGGCCTTCAGCATTGTATCCTGCTTGGTCAGGGTCTGCATGGTGGTGTAGTACAGTGCTCCCCCAACATTCAGCTTCACATATTTGGAACTGGGACTGGACCCCTTGAAGGAGGTGGTCCGTGTTGTAGCTGCCGGCACAGCCGAGCTCACCACACTTTCTCCTGACATCTCTTCCTGAAAATCACACATGGTGACATAAATGGTTTGAAATCACAGGACACTCAAAATACATCATATGTTTAGTTTCTCTCAGAGGATTAACAGTATATGCAACTTTTTTGCAAATACACACACACCACTCTATAATTTTCAGTATTATGAACACAGAGAGGGTATATGGTACATTTCCTTCAGATAATAAATAAAAGTTTGTTCTAAACATCAAAGATTTAAAAAAATATGCACTTGAGTTGAAAAAGGAGTTTAAGTCTCTTAAAGCTGCAGTAGATAACTTTTGTAAAAATATATTTTTTACATATTTGTTAAACCTGTCATTATATCCTGACAGTAGAATATGAGACAGATAATCTGTGAAAAAAAATCAAGCTCCTCTGGCTCCTCCCAGTGCTCCTATTGCCATTTGCAGAAATTCATCCGCTCCCGTTAAGAAACAGCTGCGGTTCGTAACTTTGTTTGTGTTCAAAATGTAGAAAAATGTATATAATAAGCGAGTACACCATGAATCTGTTTTCCAAACCGTATTTTTAGCTTGTCCTGAATCACTAGGGTGCACCTATAATAAGTGTTTATATTCGTAATATGTTAGATTGCTTCGGGGGTACCGTGGCGGAGTAACCCAGTACCTTTGTGATTCTTCATAGACATAAACGATTGAAGTAGTTCCGGCTACGATGTTCTTCCGCAAGACGCAAGCAGTTCTGTTTATTAACCGCTAGAGCGTCAAAAGTTACCTACCGCAGCTTTAAGTGGACTAATCGATTGGTAAAGTCCATCATACTCAGAGGTGTCAAGTAACGAAGTACAAATACTTCGTTACTGTACTTAATTAGAAATTTGGGGTATCTATACTTTACTCGAGTAGCACTGCAGCAAAAGATATAAATAACTGGTTTAAAACCCTTTTTTGGGGTGAAAATACTATTTTTTTCTTTTCCATAAGACTTTTGCACAGTACTGTATTTTAAAAACGACATTGTAGCTACTTTATAAAGAATGACCATACAGTAATTCACAGAACTGATTTAAGACAGTGACAGACAGCACTCATCTTAACTAAATATCAGAGTGAGTGACAGAGATACAGTAGAATCATTATGTGTGCTTTTGTATTAAATAATGACCCAGATTGTAAATGACATTTTTTAGCCTTAGATTAAGGGAGGCACATCTTGGAAAATGAGAGCATCCAAGGTGAAAGTTATGGATTTATTTTAAATATTTGTAATGTTCTGTAATGTTATCCATAGTTTTTTTTTTTTTTGTGGTTCTTTTTTTAAAGTATTGGTTTAGGCACCGTTTAGGCACCGGTACCATTATAAAAGTATCGAAAAGGCACTGGACCTTACTTAAAAGTTATTATTTCTCTGGCTCATTTACCAAATGAGTACTTTCTCTTCTTCCTCCGCAAATTAAGCTATTGTAGGTAGTTCGGTAGCGAGACGTTTTAATAAATTATGGTTTGCGATTGATGACGCGATTGACAATGTTGTGATAAGTAGGCTTTACCGACTTTGTAACTCGTTGCCCCTCCCACACTGGACATAGCAGACGTATGTACCGAATACAAGAAGCTATCAATCAAGAAGGTATCACGATTATGAGTTATTTTTAGTTTTGATTACTCACTTGGATTGATCATTCATTTTGACAGCACTATAATGTTTATTGTAAATAGACAACGATACAAGAGTAATTGTTACTAAGCCTGCACCACTGTTCTTGTCCATTGCCCTCGCAGATTCCTGCAGCTAAGCTTGGATGTACATTTACATTCCATTAAAGGTTATTGATGACATGCCTCTGAAGTTTGACTTTTTGCACCATAACAATACTTACTGGCAACTAGTCATCATATCTCTAGTACTTTAATGTATTTGCATTGTACTAAAATGCGTTCATTTTCAATGGGCATATATGCGGCTGAAAAAGGTAGCCTATAGTGCATCCCAAATTTTTCAACATGAACATTTTAATATAACATTATAGTCATTATGGCCTTTAGAAAAATGTTTTTTTTTAGGAGGTGGGGTAGTGCACAATAGGCCCCTGTGGCACGGCCCAAGCTTTTGTTCTTAATGGCATTTTTTCCCTTACATTACTTTTACTTTTATACTTTAAGTAGTTTTTTAAACCAGTACTTTTACACTTTTACTTGAGTAAAAAGCTTGAGTTGATACTTCAACTTATACAAAAGTCTTTTTAAACCCTAGTATCTATACTTCTACTTGAGTAATGAATGCCAATACTTTTGACACCACTGATCATACTTCACCAGAGAGAAGACGCTAGAGCGTCAAAAGTTACCGACTGCAGCTTTAAATTCTCTTAAATGCAACACATTGACAAATTGCTAGATTGTAAAACATAAAATACTGATAACTAATCGCTCATGCAATGAATAACCCGTTCATACAGCACAATGAGATTGTTTTAATGACGTCACATCAAAACCTGCTATGACGTTTTTGACAAAGCCAGTAGATTTAGCTCATTTTATTCCTATATATATATTTATATATGTATATATGATTCGTAACTAAATACGAAAAAAAATAATAGTTACTCATAAGAAACGTATAACTAAGTTACAAGAGCTGAAGCGCTAAACTAGCACACCATCTTGTTTTCTCAATTGCTTTAAGGAAATAAACAAGAACTTACAAAAAAAGCTAACTACACCCCGCGATAAATCGTACTTAAAATATACACCGTTAGAAGTATATAAATTAGAAAAAATAACAGACAAATGTCATTATTTACCATAGAAATCCCCCGATTATTTCGGGCCTCTTGGAACAGGTATGGAATTAGATCACTTCCGGTCGCAACCCGGAATCGTGCACGAGGCTTTAGGTCGCGCGCTTAGAGGCTCTCGGGTCAAATACGTGATCGCGCTTTTCATTCCAGTGACTCCACTTGTCTAATGGTCTAATGTCCTATCATTTCATTTCATTTTCTCACTGCCTGTGATTGTAATTATATACTTATTTTTTTGAGTGCTGGGGGTACTATATTTAACAAAACGGATTCATACAACGAACTTTGTTTCTGATTTTGTGTTGACATTAGGTCACATGCACGTTTTAAATTATTAACAAATAATTACTTTTTATTGTTTTTATTTATTTTATTATTGTTGGTGAACATCAACAAATGACAAGCTGTATCACAAATAGTTCCGCGTAGTACAAAATATTAATGCTGTCCCAAATCTCAAATTAACCAGTTTAAAATAGCTAGGTGTAATACCGTTTCAACAATGAAACGATATCAATGTACTACGATGAATAAAAAGTACGAGCCATATTTCTTGTGTGAATGCGGTTTGTCATAACAAAAAATGTTGCTCCGGAAGGATTAGGAGGTTACACCGTTAATGGATTAGAGCTGCGGTGTCTTGGTCGCTCTTTTGTTTACATCAGTTTTCCATTTATTCTCAAACGCTCAGGTAAATGAAATCTTTGTGTATACCCTAAAGACTTTCTTTACTTTTCATTTGAAACACAGTTTTCAAGTGACAACATTCTCAAGCGTTACCAGCTCGCTGAATGCTTCGACTGTGTTTGTGTTTGCTAGCAGAGTTACGTTAGCGAGTGTGAATGTTATTGTCTCTGCAGGTACAATGAATTCACAATTCACAGTTTTTTATTGTAGTTTAAGTTTTCTACAAATGTACACCAGATGTTTAGAGTGCTCATCCTGTCGTGTAATCGAAGTGTCACCTCTTTATTTTGAGTAAATGATAAAGACTGCTCTGTTTTGGTCTGATAATGCTTTCAGATACGTATCGTCTTCACTTTATGCTTTGTGATCTGTTGATGTGTCTAAAACTGTCAAAAACTGTGTAAAGTATAATATTCCTTTTATTTATAACATTTCTTTACTAACTTAAATACTAAAACTTGACTTATGTGCCTAAATCAATGGATAATTTGTGCTGTCTTATAGAAGAGCCAGAGCCATATAGAGTGAGAGTTGCGACAACTCCATTGACTCCAATGGAACGCTTTTTTTACAGCAATGGCGGCTCGTGGAGCCTCTCAATAGTTCCCGGAAGTAGCGGCAAACCGATGCCGCGCCGTAGAAGATGCAGCAGAACAAACCGTTTGCGACGCACTTTTAACAGGTAAGACGTTTAAATAATAAGATTGAATATTATCAGTACATCTTAATAACAATAAATTGCAAATTAAAACCTTCTAGTAGATAATCACTCATTAAATAAGTAGATTTAAGGTTTGTTATCAGATAACTAACAGATTAGGCTAGGATTGGAGCTGCATAAAGTTAGTAACGAACACCCTAATAATTGTAAAATCTGTTCTCATAATTCAGTTTCATCCATCGTGTTTGCAATTAGAAAAAAAGGAGTATAAACATATTTTTTTGCAGGGTGGGGAAAGTTAGCTAACGTTACATAGCCTATTACGTTAGTTCAATATAACGTGTGACAGCGGTGAGTGGAAGTGGTAAAAATGAGGTTATAAAGTTTGTTCCTTATTACACGTATTCAATTACTTAATAATAAAATGCACCCTATTGATATACATTTAGAGTGAATTGAGTTTGTAAAAACATGGGTGGAGTGTTTTTAGTCATTGTGATTCATTTACTATTACCTGTCTATATTATATAATAATACTGTATTATATACTTAAACGTGTTAGTGTATAAAAGTAACATACTGTAATATTCTGTGGGTGCTGGTAGGTGGAGGATTAGTGGTGCCACTGAAGTGTTCTGTGATGGAGCATCAGTGAGGATGCAGGTCAGGAGAGCTGAGGGGACCTTTTTTTTTTGATAGCTGAATTTTCATAATTTTTCTTAGTGCTGCCTTTGCATTGCTTGATCTTTATTTTTTTTTTCTTGTCTCTTAAATTTTTTTAATAGACCCTGGTAACTGGCTGATGGTTCACAGGAATGCTGACTGGCTGCTGACTGACTTGCTGCTGGTTGACTGGGCAGTGTCACCTGTCCCTGTCTCTCCTCTCTAGCCATGTCCTTTTTCTTCACTCTCACTTTCCTTTCTCTGAGTGTCCTCGTTCTTTTTTCCTCAACCTTTGAAACTGATAGAGGTAGAATACATGGTTTTGCTAATTTTAAATATTGAAAATATCACATCACTTTACTTCAACTAGTACGAGTTTGTACTTATTATATATGAATCACCTGAAATAACATAACTGTAATCAGCAGCCATTTCTTGTATGTTCACAGGTCTAGGGGTGCATCGTGGAGCAGGGCCCTCCTCTTTTTGACCACAGGACGGTGTACAAAGATTGTGGGAATAGCATCTGGTCTCAGCCTACTCTTGAATTTTTTGGTCATGACAAATTGCATTGCCGCAATTTGTCTGCATACTGACTTCAGTTTAGTTTCCACACACACCTTTTTTTTTGTCTACCCACTTACAGTACATATCACATGGTGGTTAAATGCACAGTTATAGGTAACACTGATGACTCCCTGCAATGTCTCACCCTGAGTCTCTGCTCCCTGGGTTTTGCAAGGGTTTGCTTGTTCCTTATTTCTAGTAAAACATTGTCAATGTAAAAAAGTGCAAATAAATGTAAGTATAATTACCTAACAATTTTTTGTTGTTGTAATTTTTATTTGTATTTAGATTGCTCCTGCTGACTTGAGCCAACCATTATTTTCTCCTCTCTATGTCAGCGGGGAAGCCATACATTCGCACACCTTTCTCTGACTGAGTGGAGCATCCCCATGCAGCACAGTAAACCACGGTGGAGACTATGCAAGGACAACATGAAAGAAAGGACACATACAAAATGCTTGTCATGCTATTAAATTTATTAGAAATGTATTCATGAATTGCTGTAAATAGTTAATTGTATAATTACAATTTAAAATAACTGTTTTCTATTTTAAAATGGAATATACTCCTGTGATGCCAACCTGAATTTTCAGCATCATTTTGAATGGCAGTGTACATGTTTATATACGAGCATGCTTAAGTTGTTTTAAACCTGAATATATTGTGTACATGAATACGTATTGTAAGAATTATACTAGATATAATAGGTATATTATTTATAATACATAATTATATTACTATATGTAATTGTAAGAATTATAAACAGTAAGCTTCATTTTACATTTATTTAACATGCTAATTACTGCTGGTAACAGTTAATTGACCCATAGTGCGGTGCGAGCTGAAAATCACCTGTTACCAGCCTGTCTCTGTACTACCTGAAAGTCATCGATATGACATGAGTTAACATTAGATCAGTGAAAAAATGGACAATATGTAACGTAAAAAGGCAACAGCAACCCGTGTTTATAAAACTTAACGTTAGCCTGAAATACGTTTTTAAAATAACGGTAATTGAACACTAATCCTCAAATATTACCCGATTTGATATTTTAAAAACAACATCGCTGTAACTACATACTCATGCTACATACATATGTCAGTGTGTTGTATAAACATATAAAATAAATGCATTTATTGACTCCTTATTACCAGAAATCGCAGTTCTGTCACTCTACTCTATCAGTTTGAATGGCCGCCAATGCACTTCCTGGAACTATTTGAAGTCTACACGAATCACGTGACAACCAAACATTTCGAACTTCCGTTGTCGCAACTCTCTCTCTATATGGCTCTGAGAAGAGCTATTCATTTTCTAACATAAATAACAGAACATTACTCTTCTGTCTGTATAGTCCAATGGACCTCCAGAACAACAAGTGTGAATATGTGATATTATTCATGTGACCTGTGGAAGCAGAAGTATTAGCAATCACTACATTAGAAAAAGGTAATTTGTGTGTGTGTTTATGGTAGATAGATTTGAGATTGTAAATGAGATGCATTCATTTTCTTACTTTATTTAATATGGTTTGAAAATCATTTTGAACCTAGTTTTCCGTACTTGCATGCATTGCATCTGTCTTTGTGTTTGCTCTCAGGTGTGATGTCAATTTTTGTCACTTTTTCTAACGTTTAACCCACAGTTTGGAGTGAAACATGTTCACTGCTACCCAAATATCCAAATCCCAGTTCCTGGATAAAGCCAGGGTCGCACGGGAGGAAAGGAAAGGTTATAAGGAGAAAGAGAGAGCTGCCACACAAATCCAGGCTCTAGTCAGAAGATTCCTCTGCCGTTGCAGGCTGCAAAGAGAAATCAGGTTTGGACTAAAATGAGCCATTCTCTACGATAGTCAAACCATTCTAGATTATCATAGGTCTTTGCTAACTCTGTTGGCCAGAGATAAAAAAAAAAAAAAAGTAAAAATTAGGAATGAAACAACACAGGAAAATTAAAATACTTGCTGTAATTTGCACAAATTTTATTTAATGTTAACACTATTAGGGGTGCTCCAATCACGATCGGCCGATCGTTAATGCGCATCTCGTCAGTAAAGCCGGTGTCCTGACATTTTATCCTACCCTGTCAGATTTCCCTACGCGGGTTTACTGCGCACGCGCACATCAATATCGCGTCCTTTGTCTTATGCTAAACAACGATATTTAATGTATCTGGATTACTGTAAGGGTAGGTTTAGGGCTGGGGTAGGTGTAGACTTTAATAAAAACGCAATCTAATTGGTAGAAAATAATATTTATTGTTGGTTTCCTGTAACTGTATCCCTTTTAGCTACAACCGCGAATATAACACATAATTACTGTATTTGCAGTACTGTAAGGGTATGATTAGGGTTGTGGTAGGTGTAGAAGTTAATAATCCATAACTTAACAGTAGAATTTTCATTGTGGAATTGTACTACCCACTGTTTTGGTGGGAGGTAGGAAAATCTGACAGCGTAGGACAAATCGACAGAACACCGGTTTTCTAATCAGCGGTTAATTCCATCAGGTGCGTGATTTCACATAGAGCAGCTGTTACTACACAGAGCCGTTGTTAATAGAGAAGATGCGCAAATCCACTTCATTTTCAGCGTTTTTTGGCGCATCTTCTCAGTTAACAACGGCTCTGTGTAGTAACAGCTGCTCTATGTGAAATCATGCACCTGATGGAATTAACGGCTGATTAGAGAACCGGCTTTACTGACGAGATGCGCATTAACGATCGGAGCACCCCTAAACACTGTTTTCAAAAACGAGCTATTTGTTTGAGCCAGTGTTAATTTAGACAGATTATTTAATATGCTATTATAGTTTTATTAACATTTTAAATTAAATTTGTATTTTCATATTAAAAATTTTTTATAATATAGCTATGTGCTGTATTTAGCGTAGTGGGTATTTCTGACACAGATTTATCACTTTTTGATTTTCCGTTTCAGGAAAGAGGTTGATGACTTCTTTGCAGTCAGCGATGCAGGTTCAGCGAAAAGAAATGCATTATCCATCTTCAAAATCACTAGGAAATTGTTATTTATATTTAGCAAGGATGATAAGTTGGTGAGCATCACATAAAATATTAAGATTTTTTATAGGATTTGTTTATAAGGTGAACATTTACACTTTTTGTGGATGTTGTGTATTATTATTATTGATGGCATTGTTTTTTCTCTCTCTCTTTCTCTTACACAGAGGTTTGAGAAGCTGTGTCGAATCATACTAAATAGCATGGATGTCGAAAATGAACCTAAAGTAAGTTTTTAACCAAGCAATGACTAAAACATACTTTATCTGATGTTCTAATAGTTCTGCAAGAATGCATTGTTGTGACAAGCTATTATTTTTCTAGGTATGGTATGTATCCCTGGCCCTTTCAAAAGATCTCACCATCCCCTGGCTGAAACAGATCAAAGATGTGCTCTGGGTCTCTTGTGAATTTCTGAAGAAACTGAAGGTGTTTCTTTGTGATAGTGTTGGTTAATACACATCTCCTCTGTTTGCTGAATATCTTTTGAATTACTTTGTGCCATACTGGTGTATTCTTTTAGTTCTGAGTCTTTCAGTAATTTGTTCATTCGGTGATTTAGTCATTCTGGAAGAATGTTTATTTCCTGCTTTCCGTTTCTCTCTGCAGCCTGACATACTGCAAGAGAATAAATTGGTGACGCTGTACCTGACAATGCTGATAACCTTCACTGACACATCGACATGGAAAATCATCCGAGGGAAGGGTTTGTGTCACATCTATTCAGAGCTGTTGAGATGATTTGCAGGCTAAAATACATAGAACCCTACTAGAATTTTCCTCTCTTTTTTTCTTAAGGAGAGGCCCTCAAGCCTGCTTTAAACAGAATTTGTGAGAACATCATGGGACATCTCAATCAGAAGGGCTTCTACTCTGTTCTTCAGGTACTTCTCACCCAAACAGCCAATCAGAATCTCGTCACAGGCTGGTAGTATATAATCTGAATGAATCTTAGTATGTGGCTAATGCTGTGACTTCTTTCAAGAACATTTTTAAAAAGTGTTTATTATTTGATGTGAAAAGCTCCCAGATGAATCCGAAGAGATACATTTGCAATTATTTTAAACAACTATTTAGTAAATCATGTTATTTGATTCTAATTTTTAACTGATTGAATGCTCTAGTTTAAACAAACCTAACCTGAACTTCAAGTTTTAGCTTGAAATGTTTTACATAATAAGCATCTTTGCTGTTTGCAGATTCTACTTACAAATGGATTGGCAAGATCCAGACCTTCCCTTTCCAAAGGAACACTCACGGCCATTTTTACGCTGTCACTCAGGTCGGTTGCCATGAGAACTGGCTTTGTTCTTTGAGACATCACACAGTCTGATTACATCAGGAGCTCTGTTTCTGTCAAGTGACCGATAGTGTGATGTGTTCTTGATCCTGGTGTGTTTCAGGCCTGTTATCGCTGCACATTTCTCAGACAACCTGCTGAGGTCTTTCCTTCTCCACATCATGTCTGTTCCAGCATTCATCTCGCACCTCAACACGCTCACTCCGGATGTAAGAAACAAACACATTTGGAAAGGATAATAACCCCCTATTTTGCACACGTGTCTTACAAATTCAAAACAAATATTGTGAAAATATGATTTCACCTGTCTGAATTTGTGATCTTTTGCAGTGTGTGGTCACTATCCAGACCCATGAACTTTTCCGCAAGTTTGTCTTGTTTTTAAGTCGAGAGGAGCAATGTTTGGATATCTGTGTTTGTCTGGAGGGAAGCCACACTCTGTGCTTACTGGGTAAGCATGTGCGCTGTATGCAGACACTTCTTGGAGTGTGTATTTGATTTGCAGAACAGTGATGGTGGACTGGTGAACAGATGTTAACTGCACTGCTGGACCATTTTCATTCTTCGTTTATAATTCCTAGATCATTTTATCTCATTGTCTCTCTATGTTTTGTCTCCAGGTAACCTCATTCAGCTGGGATACTTTAATGTAAAAGTTCTAGAGCAGGAAGCAGGTCACTTTGTAAAGGATCTGACAGATATGTTGTCATACTGCCAGCGATATGTGTTTCAGAAGAAATCCAATCTCACGCATTGGCATCCAGTGTTGGGCTGGTTCTCCCAGACTGTTGACTATGGGTATGTCAGTGTTATATCGAAAGAATACAGCAGTTGATTATACTTTCTCTGTTGTTTCCTGTTGAGCATTCTTTTTCTTTCACTCTCTTGTTTGTGTCTTTCTTTGCGATCTTTTCAGGCTTAATGAGTCTATGCCGTTGGTAACAAAGCAGTTACAGTGTCTGTGGGGAGTTCCAGTCATCTGCACTCTTTTCTGTGATGTTCTCAGCAAAAAGCTCGAAACTCAAGATCCCACTCAACCTTCCCCTCCTCAACCAAGCTCATTACAGAATAATCTGCCTGTCAAAAGTGAGAAACACCCATCTTATACTATAAAGTTCCTAAACATTTCTATTTTTACAGGACTTATAGAACAATTGCTAGATGTTTGCACACAAACTGTCTAAAAAAAAAAGTATATACAAATCAAAAACCCTGTAATCACAAACTAGAGTAGTCATGTATATACATTGGTGATAAAAAATGTAAACCAATGTAAAAAATTGTGGTTATGGAAATTAATTATTTACAAATATATACATTGTAATATATTGTCTATCCTGGTTTCTGTAAACAATAGCAGTAGTATTAGAAATCTCTTGAGGAGCCTTCAAATATTGTCTTTAAAAATCGGAGTCAAAAAGGTTGGCGTAAATAATGCCACACTGCTGTCTCTGAGTCTGTTTTAAGTGCTACGATACGAAAGATACGAAGCAAACCGCAGTACTGTCTTTCAAGCCATCAGGTCTCTATTCATCCTGTTTTCAATGTAAACCTCTCATCACGTTTAGATCTGTTCAAGCGGGCGTTCCAGAAGTCCGCATCTGTGCGGAACATCCTGAAACCTGTCGGAGGGAAGCGTGTGGACTCGGCTGAGGTTCAGAAGGTGTGCAGTATTTGTGTGCTGTATCAGACGGCCCTCACCACGCTCACACAGATCCGCCTGCAGATTCTCACAGGTACATGCTTTTTAGAAGAATCCACTTATGAAGTCTAAGCCACATTCACACAAGCAAACACTTCAGTAATGTTTTATCCTGAACCTGGACAAAATGTTTATACTTGTATAAGTAGTTTTTCCGGAATATTTGTTGTTTGTAGGTTAGCTTTTCAGTGAAACAACTACAGAAAATCTTTAAATATTGGATGTCATAATATATTTGTTTACTATTCTTGTTAATCTTGATCTTATGGTTTCAAATTAAACTCCGCCTCCAGGACTGACATATCTGGATGAGCTGCTGCCTAAGCTGTGGGCATTTATCTGTGAGCTTGGCCCTCAGGGGGGACTCAGACTCTTCATGGAGTGTCTTAACAATGACACAGAAGAGTCCAAACAGCTTCTGGCCATGCTGATGCTCTTCTGTGACTGCTCCAGACATCTCATCACGTAAGTGTTGAATAGTCCACTGGTGACGATGCTTCTATTTTGCATTTATTTGTATTGTATTAAAAAAAAAAATGTATATGTGTATGCATGCATGTTTATTTATCCATTTCACTACAAATTAATTTATCAGGCTAAAAGTGTGAGTAAAGAATTGTTTTAAAAATTGAAGTAATATATTACAAATTACAGTGAATTTGCATGTTTTCTTTTTTTTTTGTGTGTGATATATATATTACAGGATTCTGGACGACATAGAGGTGTATGAGGAACAGATTTCTTTTAAAATAGAAGAGCTTGTTACCATCTCCTCATTCCTCAACACATTTGTGTACAAGATGATATGGGATGGTATTTTAGGTGAGCAGGTATTATTTAGCCCTTTTGTTTATTTTTGCAACAAGGGGATTTTTATGTGTATGCTTTATTTTCTCCAGCCTTGTTCTCTTCTTGCAGCTTCGTTTAGATAAACCACAGTTGTTTTGAACCATCTGTGTATGGAGGCAGTGATAATTTGCTCTCTGTGTGTGGCCATTCATTTTTTTCAGAGAATGCCAAAGGAGAGAAGCTGGACTTATTCCACAGTGTTCACGGGTGGCTGATGGTTCTTTATGAGCGGGACTGTCGCAGGAGATTCACGCCTGAAGATCACTGGCTCCGCAAGTGTGTCAACCTCACATTTATATATCTCAGCCAGATTACTTTCTGGTTTTACTTTATAGTTGGAGCTAGGTCGATTCAAAAGCAAATGGCTGATCGTTATCCTCATATAGGGGAAAGATAAATGCCTCTGCTTACAAAATACAAAATCAAGTCTCATTTCTTTTCTTTTCTCTGCTTGTGTAATACAGGGACCTGAAGCCCAGCCTGTTGTTTCAAGAGCTGGAGAAAGGCAAAAAAAGAGCACAGCTGCTACTTCAGTACATTCCGCATGTCATCCCGCACAAAAATGTGAGAATCGGACTCATCACAGGAGATTATTAATGTTCATGGGTTCTTGATTCCAGTTTAGATCAAAAGCATCTTTATTTTATGTCAACACAAAATTATTCATTTTTGTCACAGAGGGTGCTGCTGTTCCGGAACATTGTGACAAAAGAGAAGGAGACTCTAGGATTGGTGGAAACAACCTCTGCCTCCCCCCATGTGACTCATATAACTATTCGCCGCTCACGCATGTTGGAGGTAATTGCTCTTCAGTGATTCTCAAATACTGATATACACAATGAACATAAATAATGTGTTTTAAGCCTATTAGAATTTGTATCTCAAACAGAAGATTGTGGTGCAAAAAGTCATGGGTTTGATTCCCAATGAATGGATATACTGATAAAAATGTATACGTTGAATGCTTTTGATTAAAGTGTTTCCCATATGCATAAATTTAAACTTCTACTAATGATCTCTCTTTTTCCCTACTCTCCATAGGATGGTTATGATCAACTGCGGCGTCTACCTGTCAACTCCATTAAGGGTGTGATCCGAGTGAAGTTTGTGAATGATTTAGGCATGGATGAGGCTGGAATTGACCAGGACGGTGTGTTTAAAGAGTTCTTAGAAGAGATCATCAAGAAGGTTTTCAACCCAGCGCTCAATCTATTTAAGGTATACGCTGCTCTTTTTAAAGGCTAAAGGCTGCAGTTCACCCAAACAATCATAAGACCTACCTTTCTTCTTTCAGACCACCAGTGGGAATGAGAGATTATATCCCTCCCCAACCTCCAGCATCCATGAGAACCATCTTCAGTTGTTTGAATTTGTTGGAAAGATGCTTGGAAAGGCCATGTATGAAGGCATTGTGGTGGATGTGCCATTTGCCTCTTTTTTCCTCAGTCAGGTTCTAGGTCACCATCACAGCACCTTCTACAGCTCCATAGATGAGCTGCCCTCTCTGGACTCAGAGTTCTACAAAAACCTCACCTCCATTAAGGTCAGTGGCAGTGTTACTATAACAACATTTGTGCAGAATTTGGAAGGATTTGAACCATTGTGTTATACCCAAATTCTCTCTGGTGATGTCTAATCTCCTTCATTTTATACCCCCAAACACATTTTGGTCTAATAAATTAAGTCTAATGCAACAAATCTGACAAAGAAGCATTTGACATTACCCATTTCATTTCACATGCAATGGCTTAAATGTTACAAAAATGTCTAAACGTCTCTGTTTCATACCACAAAAAGCATTTTGGTCTGGCGTGAACAGTTGCAGCATAGTAACCAAATCCTATGCCAAATTATTATTAGTTTCATTCATTTTTATCTTATAGTAATATCCATGACCATTTATTGATTTGATTTTTCAGCGTTACGATGGGGATGTCAGTGATCTGGGTCTGACTTTGTCCTATGATGAAGATGTGATGGGGCAGGTAAGCAAACTTTGTTTCAGCTGAATCAGTTTTGTTGGATCTGCTTTCCTCATTCTCTTTCCTTTCTCTGTCTCTTCACAGTTAGTCTGTCATGAGCTGATTCCTGGTGGAAAGACCATGCCTGTCACTAATGAAAATAAGTGAGTCCATTTTGTCTCTTCGGTCAAGTGTAAATAAAATTTTCATGGCAGTGCTGCCTCTTATTCAAATGCATTACAATAAGAAGAAATGACCCGATGAAAAAACAAATTAGTATTGGAAGCAGAGCAGTTCAAAAAGCAATTAGGGATTTGCAACCACAGACAAATACTTGCCAATTTAAACCTATTGTTCTCTCACAGTCGAATTCTCTTTTATCAGCAAGCTTAGAAGAGAACACAATAAAAGAATGTTTTTCACTTCATGTTTTGTCAACCTTTAAGAACAAAAAAATTATTTATAAAATTATTTATTTATTTATTTTTTGGTTACCATCCTCCAGGATCAGCTACATTCACCTGATGGCCCATTTCCGCATGCACACCCAGATCAAGGAGCAGACTGCCGCATTCATCAGGGGCTTCCGCAGCATCATCAACCCAGAGTGGCTCCACATGTTCTCCACCCCTGAGGTCCAGAGGCTTGTCTCTGGAGACAACGCTGAGATAGACCTGGATGATCTCAAGTGAGTCTGCAGAGTTTAGCACTGGCCTTGAAGGGTTTTGCATGTCTACATTGCTCTCTATATATTCAACAAGGCTGGAAGCATCTTGATGCATCACACCTTCAGTGAACAGAAATTGATTGGCTATATTGCTATATATTGGTGGAGATAGAGTTTGTAACAGTACATTTACAAAAGCATATACGAAAATAACTTCCTGAAGACTAGGGTGTCTAACAACGGTTACATTTTTTTATTCTTTTAAAAGAATCCTCACAAAAATAACAAATTTATCCTGGAAAGCTAGCTTTTTTTAGGTGTTTGTAGAGTGTCTCACTTTAGTCTGTCATTTAAAACCTTCTTTTTTTTTTGTGGCAGCATTGCTACACTATGCATTGTTGTCTTCTTTTTTCCATTTTTTGATCGGTGGAAATTGGAGTTAGGGCCATTCACACAGATTAGCCGCGTTTCCACTGTTGGGCTAAAGGCGGTCGTGCTAGTCCGTGCCATGGCCAGTCACGTTTCCACTGTCACTTCCGGGCCTTGTTCGTGCATCATTGGGGCTTCCTCGGGGCCATGGCCAGGGTTTTTTGGCCCCACGAAAACCTTGGGCCAAAGAGGGGCAGCTGGGTTTAGAGGAGTGGTTATGAACGAAGACAGAGTTTCTCCGCGTCTGGAGAGCGTCAGCGCCGCGGATCATTTCAGACAGCTAACAGCTATAACACCAGCATAAAAGACTTTTTAAAATAAGTTGAGCTCAAAACTCACTTCAGTCAGCAGTGTGTGTTTGAAATAATTTGATCCGATGTGGATTATAATCACTATACAAGGCAGAAATATTTATAAGCGATGCAAAAGACTATGCACGCTAGGCATTAACATTACCATAGTAAACATGGTAAATATGACCGCTTGAAGAAATCAGACATCAGCTTCTTATTCTCTGTCTAATCATGTATTTATTTATACGTAAGCCTGTGTCATAAAAATATGATAATGGTTTTTGTTTGGGAGCTTTTCTAAAAATAGAGATATTATCATTAATTCTAAATGTGAATATAGGCTAATGTGGCTACAAATAAACAGAAACAGACTCCACTGAATAAGCAGGCAATTTTCATAACGGTTAAGCATTAAAAATATATAAATAAAATATATTTTGTTTTTATTTTTGTGTGATTAATTTTGAGTCCTGATAATTCATTATGATCAGTGTATCACTTATACTATAGTAAAACATTGATGAATTTTGAATTTAAATATTTAACAAAGCATGCAAAAAATGGCCACTTTTATCATGTTCGTTTTGTGATCGCACTAGTTCCAGTGACTTATTTCTTAGTTCTCTGATAACTATTCTTTGTTGGTGAAATGATGGGGTTGCATGACATTGTTCTTGAGAGGCGTGTAAAGAGCGAGTTTTAGTGAAGCGCAGCGGTGCTTCAGGCTCGACTGTGGAAACACAGCACTATTCTGGCCACGGTGCTACTGGCCCGAGGCTATTAGCCCCCGACCGGCCCGTTTGAAGCCCTGGCTCGCACTGGCCCGACAGTGGAAAAGCGGCTATTGCTCTTAAATCCCAATGCATTGCTTCATTAGCTTCTTTATGTACTATACGGATCTGTTTGACCATTGCGCTCGTGTCTCTGAAAACGCATCATGTTCAGCTTTTTTTAAAAATCCTCTCTGGACCTTGTGCTTTTTTTTTGTATTTCACTATCCTGTCCCTCAAATATTTAAACATGAAAACAGCATCTTTGAATGTGCAATACTCTCATCTACTGTGTTGGTGTTTCAGCCAGATAGGCGCTCAATTACTGCATTTATTTTATTGATATAATATGTGTAGTATTAACATAATGATACTTATGTTTAATTTCTGTAAATATCATGGTTGTTTTCAGTACAGAACAGTATATTGCAACACTCCTATTCTTTAAATTGTTATATATTTGAATAACCTCTGAGGGTTACATCAAAGCCAGCTATTTATTATTTCTGTTCCCTTGCTTTCAATTTAATTATCTTTTGTTTCTGACGGATTTATTAAAATATCTTTAAAGGCTTTCACTATTCTAAAGTAGTCTAAACAAGCACAAAATTCACCACTTTAGTAACCATTGTGCAAATCTTTCCCACAGACAGCACTGAAATTGTAAAGATGTCCACATGTAGCACTAATAATCACATGCTGTGAAGAACTGCCTTAAAAAGGTTACTCAGAACGATGCATGTGATTTTTCTGTCTCGCAGGAAGCACACTGTGTACTACGGAGGTTTTCATAGCAGCCACAGAGTCATTCTTTGGCTGTGGGACATTCTCTCCAGTGACTTTTCCCCTGAGGAGAGAGCCATGTTCTTGAAGGTAATACTTCTCAAATCTCAAAGGTTTTATTTGTGTTATTTCAAGGTTTATTGCCATCTATAAAGTGGCTGTATTACTCCTCAGTTTGTCACCAGCTGTTCAAGACCTCCTCTGCTTGGTTTTGCCTACCTCAAACCTCCTTTCTCCATCCGTTGTGTGGAAGTGTCAGATGATCAGGTTAGACATCACCCCATCACCATTCCATACATTCTCCTGCGAAGATTGTGTTGTTTCATCTTTCTTTTTTGTGTTTGATTGCATATCTAGGACACGGGCGACACTTTAGGTAGTGTTCTGCGTGGCTTTTTCACCATTCGTAAGAAGGAGCCAGGTGGTCGCCTCCCTACATCCTCCACTTGTTTCAACCTTCTCAAGCTGCCTAACTACAGCAAGAAGAGCATCCTCAGAGACAAACTCCGCTACGCAATCAGCATGAACACTGGCTTTGAGCTTTCATAACCCCATTATTTCTACCAATACAAACTCATCCATCTACAAACATGAATATCTACAAAAATGGCAGTGGCTGAGCTATAGTAAGTGGCCACACAAAGGTTGAAGTAGGAGACATATTGATTACTTTGTTGACATTTTGGCCTTCAGTTAAGGCAGATTTTGTTTTTATTAATTTGTTCTCTTGTCTCGTCCACCAAATGGCAAGTGAATGAAGAAACATGCTAACTTTTTAAAATCGTGGAACTGAGCTAAATGTTTCCAGTGAAACGTAGAGACTCTGAGGAGCTCAACCATAGAAGTATATTAAAAACATTCAACATTACCTACAGAATTGTTTTTGAACTACTTAAAGATCCGTATTTATTGTCGTGTTTTTCCTTGTCAGCATTTGAAGCCAAAATAGCTCCAAACGCCTTACACAATCAATTTTAAACCAGCTCAATTTAATGTTGTCAAGTCAGGATCCTTCTGACCCCTGCTTCATCGACACCTGTCAAGCGGAGGCTTAGAAAAACTTGGCTCCATTTGTACATCCAGAATAACTCCAAAACTAAATTGGGCTTGTTCTTTATTGGCTTCTAAGCACTGTTTCCATCCATTGACAAACACCCCAAAACCTCCTCTTAAAGTTCCAGCAGATACAGTGGTGGATGTTCAGATGTAAGATCTGCAGAAACAGTTCAGCGTTGTGTCTCAGGTCTCCGTGTCTCACTCCCACAAGAAGGGAACAGGAAAGCAATACTAATGCAATGCAAGCCATTCAACTCAAGACACAAAGGAGGCTTTTGCCTGTTTGTATGGCAAATGCTTTCAAATCCACAGCGCACTAAACTTCTGCTGGACTTGAGGACCGAGCTTTAAGAGGAAACCCAGCACTGTTAATCAGCTTTAGCTAGTAGAGCCAGCGGTATGTTAGATGAGATCTGTCCCTGCAGAGATACGCCTCTCCGTTCCTGCTGTCTCTTCACATACACTACAGAGCCCTTTCCAGAATGCATTATCAGCCTAATGTCATGGAGACATTTCTTTTTGCTCATTATATTATACTCATTATTCTGCTCATGCTTTTCAGCTCTAATGCTGTCTTCATGTCAAACTTATCTATTCATTAAGATCAATTCCTTGTCTTGGGTTGCTTTTTTTAATTGATGAAGAAAGGACAGACTGATCACTAAAAGGTATTTTACTCCATCTTGGAAGTAACCAATCATCACATAACAAACCGCTCTCCCTATCATCTTCCACTAACACACTGCTCCTCATTGCGGTGTGTACTACTGGAATTAAGCCATACAGTAAAGATGAGTAGCTATCAAACCAGCTCTCGTGGGAACTTTTTTTCTTAAAGGGAGAGTGTTGCAGTGATTTTCCTGAAAGTCGGCGGGCTCAATGGAATCTTGTGAAATGTTGTTCCAAATGGACAAAAAACAAACAAACAAAATCTCCCTTTGAATGATGTCATTGGATGATTCCATGTCCGTGTCACAGAGGTCACAGAGTTCATAGTCTGCTGTTGATATTGTGTTGTTTGGTCTTTTTCTTTCGTTATAAAGAAAGTTAGGGTTAATCTGTTAAGACATTTCTGGGTTGTTTTCCCCAAAAATGTTTAAGGAAAGACATTGAGAAAATATTCTTGGCAAAAAAAGAAGTGAAGCCTACTTTCAGGTCCATTAAGATTTAAATTGACCATCAAGAAAACATCATAGTAGTATTTATTCATGAATGTTATTTAAACAAAAATTATTACGGTTTTGTTTAATCATTGTATCCGGGCAATATTTTGGCATATGCTCTTTTTTTTTTTTTTAAATCAAGCTTCATTTTGTTAATGCAAAATATAATTTATTCTTTTGTCGTCTTTTGCAGTGAATTATGACCTGGACATTTCTTCATTAGATTCGCTCTTGGTTTCAGGTCTCTAAAAAGCAGTAATCGGCTGTAGTTATTCCAGAATGTTTATTGTATGCAAACCCTCTTTCCCTTAGTTTGTTATATATGCAAAAATACAGAGTTAAACATTATCTATCAGCCCACCCTCCCCCAGCTCTCCTTGAAGCAAAGCATGAAAGTATATTCTAATGAATAGAAGCCTTTGTAGATGTGGAAAACTGGTTTTAAGCTCATGAAACTTTTTATTTTTTAATGCATTGCTGTTAATGTTAAGTTATAAATGTATTGTCCTAATGCACAAGGGCTGAGTCAAATAGCAGAGTTTTGTATTTAAAGTAACTGGCATTAACGTCATTGAAGAGTCTTTATGGACTGTGTATGGTGAAGCGACTCGGCTGAATTTCATGATGTCACAGAATCTTGCTCTCTCTCTCCGATAGGGATGCAACTACCTTTAAAGTGTCTGGTCTCTATTACTTTGCCTGATAATGAAGTGTCTTTCGAATTTGGTTGCACTACATGAACTGCAGGTTGTTATATACGCAGTATATTACAAAAGCAATGGCATTGTAAAGTTCTCCATGTGTACAGTAATATTTCCTCTGTAAAATGTAAACCTAATTGTCAAACAAACATATAAACATTTGAAAATCTAAATCTTTACTAAACAACAAAGAATGTGCACTGTCATTTATTATTAGATTATCAAGTGAGACTCTTGTTAGAAAGTTGCAACAACAACAGAGCATGATACTGTATGATGCAGAAACAAAATGTGAGAAACTTGAGAAAAAAAAAGGAAAATTCGGTCATTAACTCGCACTCCAATAGTTCCAAACCTGTTTGAGATTCTTTCTTCTGTTGAACACAAAAGCCAACACAACTGAGCCAACTTGACTTAACTTGAAATGGACGGAACCCCTAATGTATAGAACACAACTTGGCATGAACTTAGAGAAAGACTGAAATAGCAACAGAGAAATAAAGCCTAATAAAACCTAGCTTAGAATTTGTAGTCTTATGTCTTTGGCTTGGATTTCTCCATTTACAAAGCAGACACTTCCCAGAGAAACTTGTTCATTCCCTTAGACACAAAGCCTCACATTGTGTTTTCTCTCAGCTAGCCAAAAGTAGCTTATGACAAAGACAATAAATTATGTTCTGTCACAAGATTAGCAAATTGTTGGTATTTGCCTTTATAAATGTGCCAAGCTTTCAAATGACGAAGACTGTAAAACCTGGTGATGCTCTCTATGTCATCCATTTCACTCTCCTCAAGCAAAAACAGATGTAACAAGGTGATACTCACTACAAAATACAGAATACAAAAATACAAAGCTTTCACAGGGGCTGTACCCGTAGGTACAAAGTTAGAAACTTATTTATCCCTAAATGTTACATATTAGTACTTTAAAGGTTCATATAAATACATTAAGAGTTCATATTTGTACCAAAACTATATTAGTACTTTTGAAAGTGTGACAGTTTTGACCACCATCTGGACGCCTAACCCTTAAATGAAACTTAAATTTAAAATTTTTCAAAGGTCAACCAGGATATTTATCTAAACTTGTTCGTCTTGTGGTAAAATAGTAAAAAATATATATATTCTGTGTTTTACAGGGAATTTAATAGTGCAAACACTGTAAGTAACATTATGCAAAAGTATAATCATCATTCAACTTCCTTTTTACCCTCCAAGTGGTAAAGTCTCTTTAATATAAAACTATTTTAAACCCGTGTATAAACTTTGATATTGAAACGTGGAATGTTCATTGATTCTGTACTGTAAAACCCAATGTCATATGCAGCTGTCTGCATCCTTCTGAAAACCTATACAGAATATAGTGATCTCACACTCTTCTCAGTGTAAATTGCACATTGATGTTTCCATTTATTCATTTAGAAATCAGCGATTTACAGATGAGAATAACACATTCAAGAAAGAAAGAAGACAACACATGTAATTTAAAATTTTACAAAAAAAAAAAAAAAAAACGAAATAGCATTTGTATTTTTTTATTAAAATTTTATCCAGCAAGTATGCATTAAACTAACATTTGCAATGTTAAATGTTGCAAATGCTGTTGTTTTAACTTTCTGTTCACCAAAATGAATCCACAAAATATTAAACAGCACATGTATTTATGTATTTATATCATAAAGTCACCACAGTAGTTCATTTATGTAAAAAAAAAAAAATGTACTTGACAAAATGATAAAATATGGGATCATGAATATAATACAAAGTTTCATTAAAAACTACTTAGTAACTCAATTAGAATATTACTGGAGCATGATAGAAATTCTCCTAAATAAACATGTTCCCTCATCCCTATACAGTCTTCTGGAAAAATACAAATAAAAAATGTACACAGGTACTCTGGAACAAATTGCCTGAAACAGTGTTCTTGTATTTAGACATGATCGGGATTTGAAAGCAAGAGTAACATGGTTCAAATTCTAGATGATATCCTGATACTATACTATTCAGGTCTTTTGTAGATCGTTTCTCCCTTGCCCTCTTTCATCGCAGCATATCTGGCCACCGTGAACAAGTAGTCACTCAATCTGTAAACAGTGTTCATCGATAAAACTTGCATCAACAAATGAAATAAAATTCCTCAAAAAATACTAATTGAATAGAATTCATAGATCCAAAATATAAATAGTATATAGTGACTAATGGTTAAAATAGGTTCTTACCTGTTCAGATATTTGGCAACTTCAGGATCTGTCTCACCCGAACGGACAGCAGGGGCAACACTGTAATAGATTGTGTAAGACCTATGAGCTTTAATACAGCTGTAAGGTAACACAAGTAGAACTGCTCAACTTTACAGAATATTGTGGATGTCAGACTGACCAGCGTTCAGCCCGTCGACACACTGCTCTGGCCACATGTAAAGCTGCGCTGCTTTTCCCTCCTGACTGCAAATTGGGTGTGAGATTAAATGGATTTCTTTTAGTAATTACTCAAATTGCAGTATTAATGTCATAAAAATGTAAGTAACAACCCAAATCAAATACAATTCTCCATGCACATTATATCAATATTTCAGGTACTCTGTGGAGATTATGTAACCATATCTATTTCTTGAACATACATACAGGAAGTATGAAGTTGGTGAGTGGAGGCAGCTCCTCTGTGAACGCATCCATCCACTTCTCCAGCTCAATCACAGCTTGAGAGTTGAACATTGTCTTCTCTTTTCGACACGAGAACATCATAACATGGTTTATGTTTAACTGCTTATCTTTATGATGAAATATCTGAATGCATTTAGATATTAAAAACCTCCTTCTGCTTACTGATGTGACTGTCTCTAGCTGATGACCGGGGAGTGGCAATATTTGACCCTACATCCTGTAGTACACACTGGATCTGTACAGAACAGAGAAGTATATAAGCACTTAAGTTACACAAAATGTAAACCAAGTGCCATTTACACTAAACCATTTCAAATCTGCAGTTAAATGACTTAATGCATCCACTAAAAGCAACTTGATACCAGCTGGTTAAAAATAATTGCTAAATTACTTAAAATTTTAATCTGCTGAAAATGTACTCACTCTCTGGCAACATCTCAAAATGTAGATAAGATTGTTTCTTCATCAGAACAGATTTGGAAAGATTTTGCATTACATCACTTGCCCACAAATGGGTTCACTGCAGTAAATGGGCGCAGTCAGAATAAGAGTTCAAACAGCTGATAAAAACATCACAAAGAAGTGATGCAAGTGATGTAATGCTAAATTCTCCAAACTCATCCACATCTTAAAGGGTTAGTTCACCCAAAATTGTAATTACTCAGTCTCATGTCATTCCAATTTCACAAGACCTTTGTTCATCTTTGGAACATAAATGAAGATATATTTAATGAAATCCGAGAGCTTTCCGACCCTACATAGACAGCAATGCAACTGAAACGTTTTATGTACATTTTATAGGTACTGTCGTGAAATACACGTCGAAGACTGACAAGGAAGAAATTGTTGAATAAAGTCATTAGTTTTGTTTTCTTCGCTCACAAAAAGTATTGTTGTAGCTTTGTTAAATTAAGGTTGAATCGCTGATGTCACATGGTCTATTTTAACAATGTCTTTACTACCTTTCTTGGCCTTGAACATGGTAGTTCTGTTGCAGGCTTTGCAAGGGTCAGAAAGTTCTCAGATTTCATCAAAAATATCTTAATTTATGTTCCAAAGATGAACAAAGGTCTTACAGGTGTGGAACGACACGAGAGTGAGTAATTAATGACAGAATTTCCATTTTGGGGTGAACTATTCCTTTTAGGCTTTGTTTCTCATTAGAGTGAGTGAGTGAGTGAGTGAGTTTGTGTGTGTGTGTGTGTGTGTGTGTGTGTGTGAGAGAGAGAGAGAGAGAGAGAGAGAGAGAGAGAGAGACCTTCTCCAGCTGATCTGTGAACGAATGGCCACTGTCAATGCAAAATTCTTTGGCTAACCTGAAAGAGAGAACCAGAGACATGTTGTTGTTGTTGGAAATATACTACATTCAGCGTTTTCGAGTCATTTGTCCCATGCATTACGCAACATTAACTCTATCCATTACCCAATTGCTGATGATAATTCATCTGTTGTTCCCAAAGCTTCAAATATATGATCTTCCTTCGGTCTCCTCTCACCTGTAAAGGTGCTGGAAAAACCTAATGAGGCGAGACGTATTAAAAACAAAACAATGTTTATACAAACCTGACACTTGCACTTTTACAAGCACGTTAGTCAATAATCATGTTTGTATTATAGAATTAAATAACCTTTATCTCCTGTTTTCGTGTATATCTTGGGAATTCTTCTATTTTCTTCAGACGTGCTGGCATAGCTTAGAAACGTGAGAGAATGTTAGTAACAGATAATAAATGTCACGCCACACTGATACAGTTTAGTTTAGTGGCTACGTTAGCCTGAACACATGGAATATGGGATTCATTCAACATTCTTTTTACCTTCTTTCATGGCCACACGCAACCTGCTTCTGCTCTATGCTTACATATCTCCCTAAACGAAAGACACGGCGGAGACCCGTGTACTTGGTCACGAAAAATGACATCGTTAATGTTAAAACATTTCCAAACGCGCTTCTATGTTTACTACAGACCGTTTTGACCGCTTGTGCCGCCCGTAGATAGGCGTTCCATCACGCAACCGATGACGCGAGGTGGTGCGAAATGCGATTGGTGTTTTGAGAGTCGGTGACGATGAGAGCTTCATCCTGATAGGACGGTTTAGAGGCAGCGATGTGAGAGGTTAATCCTGATTGGTCCAAGCTACAGCGACAGTTCACGTGTGTGGCAATGGAACAGCCGCTGCGATGCATTTGACGCTCTGCGCCAGGATTACTCGATTATTGAGCAAAATAGTTATTTTTAAAACTGCCACAAGAGCAGTGCGCTGAATTTAGATCGGTGGCTGAACACAAGTATGAGATTATAGCAAGGCTATACTGCTTTTTCCAGTATACACTGACACATTTCCTGGGAAATACCTCATAACTTCAGAAGTTGATAGAATATCCAAGATGCAGACAAGTGAGTTCTTGGTTTCAGCACCAGGGAAAGTAATTCTTCACGGTGAGCATTCAGTCGTGCATGGAAAGGTGGGTGTTTAGTAATCAGAGACCCTAACACTGACATGTTTAAATGATTAGTCTTCCTTCTCGCTTTTGATCCATTAAAATGTTTTAGAAAGTCATGGGTTTACAAACATCATAATAGTGATTCATATTTTGCTCATATTTTGCGAAAACTTGATGTACATGTGTACAAGTGTTGTGGTCCTGAAAATCATCTAATATATTTATGTAAATATTTGTACAGTGTATAGTTTTAATAAGTTTGTTAGAACTGTTGCTGTGTTACAGTTCAATTCTGCTGCTGTTTGCTGTTTTTTTTTTACCAATATTTATATTTATTGAGTAGCTGTTGTTATTAATTATTTAAAATCAAGTGTTCTGGAGTCCCTCTTCTGTTAAACAGGTTGCTTTGGCTGTGAGTGTGAACCTGCGCACACACCTGCGGTTGCAGGCCACATCATCCGGTGACGTGCGCATCAACCTCCCCAATATTGACACTTTTCTGTCCTGGGAAATAACTGCACTGCAGCCTCTTCTGGCTGGGTGTAAAGGTAAGTGGAGATGGATTTTTATTATTATTAAAAAGATGAAAAACCAGTTAGTGTTTGCTCCTGTATATTCTGTGTGTCATTATTGTTTGGACTGTTCATTGAAGTTGTATTAACGCAGTTGTCGGAAAGCAGTCATGTTTCTTTGACTGTTCGTTGTTTCAGCAGAGCAGGATGGCCTGAAGGAACCTGATGCAGATCTTTTGAAGAGGCTACGTGAATTCACAGGCATTTCAGATGATTCCACAGACACAAGAAGCATGGCAGTGTTGGCCTTCCTCTATATGTACCTGACTGTATTTGCAGGGTAAGAAAACCATTAAGCTCTCTGTATCATTTTGTAAAACTGCATATATTTAAAGCTGCATATGAAAATTGTTGTTAATATGCACTTTTGTCTTTTCTGCGTTTTCTTCTTTTTTTTTCCTCCAGGTCTCTGGCCAGTATAACAGTTTCTGTGTGGTCAGAGTTGCCCACAGGAGCTGGTTTAGGCTCCAGTGCCGCCTATAATGTTTGTCTGTCTGCTGCTCTGCTGTCTGCCAGGGGAACCATATCGTCTCCTCTTACACCACAGCTGGAGTCAGCCAGGTAAGACTTTATTCCAATGAAATATGAGGCTTTCATTTAGATAATGTTCGTAAGGATTGTTTCGTTTATTTTTAAATCTTTAAAAGTGACGTAGTCAATTATTCTAGGGAGTGTCCTCCTGAAACCACCTGCAGCCTTTTGGTTATCGGCCCAGATTGTTAGCAAGGTGATGCAACTCTTGAAATGGTTTGAGATGATAGTTTAAGTAACCAATGATCTGAGATAAAGATAGACCAGACCAAGGACCAGAGATTAAGTCCTTGTCCTTCGTCTGTCCTCTCAAAGATCTCTCTAAAGTTTGAAAATGCGTGGCTCAAAATACACTTTCCAGGGGAAACCATGATATAAGGTGTCAAATTTAGCTACAGTGATCACCCCTATAATTTTTTCTGTCCTCTTCCTGGATCATTTAAAGTGGCTACATTTAAGAAGAAAAAAAACACAAGTTTGGAGTTTATTTGAACAAAAATACAGTACAAAAAATGTATTCCTCTGATGGCATTTTTCTCTGATGAATAGGTTTTTCAATATTATAAATGTCTTTTTAATACATCCTTGATCTCTTTATATTATACATATAAACAGGTATATTATAGTATATTACAGGTAATTATTATTATTATTATTATTTAATTTGAGGTTATATACAATTTGCCTATTAGCTGTATTAAGATCAATCAAAACCTTTGTTCTGATTGTGATGCAGGTGGAGGAAAGAGGAGCTGGAGCTGATTAACAGGTGGGCGTTCATGGGCGAGAAGATCATCCACGGTAACCCTTCAGGGGTGGATAACGCTGTGGGCACATGGGGTAAGACTCTTAGTCTGTGACTGCCATCCTATAAATCTCCGGTGCTGCTTTGTTTGATGCTGTTTTTTTATGCTGCTTCACCTTTTTATAACAGGGGGATTTTTAAGATACCATGCTGGGAATATAACTCCACTAAGCTGGTAATATTTTTCTCTGCAAAAATTATTTTCACAGTGAATTCTTTTTTTTTTTTTTTAAGTTACTGTTCCAATTAAGCAGAAAAGTATATAAAAAGTTATTTCAGTGAAATTACAGAACCAGCTGAATTTTGAAGTGTGTTTTTGGGTTCATTTTCTCCCTAGGGTCCCTATTCTGAGAATCCTCCTGACTAACACCAAAGTACCACGTAGCACCAAAGTGCTTGTTTCTGGAGTGAAGGACAAAATTAACAAGGTAGTAAATGTCCCCATGCATGTTTTTATTCCTGTGCCCTTCAATTAGCATAATGGCCGGTGTGTGTGTGTGAGGGAGGAACACTCCAGGGGCCCGGTGCTGAGTGCCTTTTATAAGAGCTCCAAATGAGACACTCTGCCAACGCTCCTGTGCTCCGTTACCTTGACAACGGCAGCAGGTAGCCTCACTGCTGGCACATCCTGATTGGTGAAGTGGAAGTCCAGTTTTATTGGGCTGGAATACAGCAAAGAGTCAGTATAGACTTTAAAGTGGTAACAATCTACACTTTTGTGTCATTACTAGTCAAAGAAGTAAGTCATAAACAATTGAAGTTTAGTTTTACCCAACCATTTCCACCATCTTTTACAATTAGCTATAAAGTAATAGTTAAAAAAAGGATGTTCACCACTTTCCTTCTTCCATGGTACATAAAAGGAGATAATTTAGAGTGTCATTTTAACATATGCCATGTATTTCTTGTGCGCTAATTAGTACTTCACACTCCTGTCCAATAGGGGGCAAAAATCACTGCTGTTCTTATACCCCAACCCACCCCCCTGAGTGCAAACCCCGCCCACAGTGAATTTTCATTGGTCACTTCAGTCACATAGTCATCTGTTAAAAGCTTAGACCTCATTGATTCAGTTCAGAGCTGAGAAATATCAAAATCAGGTATGGACTGATGTTAGAGAATGTCGACATAGTACATTGGACTCTTTTGTTGTCAAATAGCAAGAGTTTGAGTAGCAAATGTATGGTAATATTTTGCTTGACTAAGGATGACAATTTTAATGATCTTTTAATGTGACAAGCTTAAGCTGATCATTTTTCTTGGTGAAAAATGTCAATCCCTCACCTGTGTTTGTACGGCACTTATCTGTACTTCTATTTCTTTGTGCTGTGTTATATTGCAGTTTCCCTCCATAATGAATCCAGTTCTGGAGTCCATCAGTGCTGTGTCCGTCACCTGTGAACAGACTCTCACAGAGATGGCCGCGCACGGACCGTCGGCTGATTACTACAACATACTGGAGGTACAATCACACACACAAATTGTCCTTCATAAAGAAGGTGGAACCTTTAGCAATGTGCATTTATCAATATGTGTGTATTATATATATATATATATAAAGTAACAATATAAAAGTCTGTACTAATATTAGTGCAAAAGCTTTTACATGTAAATGAGGGTGTTAGAATGGACATGTGCAGGTGAATTAAAACATCCAGTCAGCACTATCAATTATGACCAAATCTTAGCTAAGACATGACTCAAACAGTCAGGCGTAAATGAAAGATAATGTTGCACACTGTGCCTTTGCTTTAAGTCAAGATGTTACTGTACAATCTGACTCATATCTATCACATTTGAGTAGTGAAGTGAAAATCTTTTATCAGGATCAGTTAATTTATTACAGTTCACTGTAATCCTGCAAATCTTGTTAAATTACACAAGAGCAAAGATACTATTCTGTTGTCAGACATATGGCAGTTTGCGCATTTACTTGTTGAGTTGTGATCCCCTTTAAATAAAAAGTGCCAAAAAAATATATATATATTCTTCCAAGAAAGCCCTGATGAATGGATGGATTGATTAGATTGATCTTTTTAAGACATTTCTTTGTGTGTCATTTGACATCAGGAGCTGATTGATATAAACCAGCACCATCTGAACGTGATGGGTGTGGGTCACTCATCCCTGGACACACTGTGTAGGGTCACTCTGGCCAGAGGGCTGCATAGCAAACTGACAGGAGCAGGAGGAGGAGGCTGTGGAATCACTCTCCTACGACCAGGTACCAGTACAAACATCAGAAGAACAATAACATTTTAAGTTTTTTATTTGTGTGTGCAATATATTTGATCAAGAAGATATGAGTGGTACTCGGCCATGCAAAAATCCCTGCTTTGGTGCTAGAGTGTTTTACGGATGGTTGCTAGGGCTTTATAATGCATTTGTGGTTTATTATAATTGTACCAATCATTGTTTTTGCATGAAATGTCTTCATGGAACCCTGCAGTGTGTATGTTTTGAATATGCTACCTGTGGTTAGTCAGTCTGATTGCTTCGTATTATTTGAAAAGTCTCTGTGAAGGTGGCATCCTGCAGACCGCGTGACTGTTTAGCGGGATTCGTGAGGTGAATCTCGCTTGTCACTCTTGTCTGACAAAGCTAACAACTTGATGAAGCAGCTGTCAGACTGGGCCACACTCTTTGTTTATGCCTGAAGCCACTAACGCATTGAATTTTAATCAGGATCTTAGAAGAAGCCTCAAAAACAGCCTCCAATAAAGAGGAGATGCAACGCTTAAGAAGCTGGGCAACGTTTATAATGTTTATGATGACTAACAACATTGTCATTTTCTAGGCACACTTTGTTAAGGCTGAATTTTTGATTCAAGGCTGGAAGATTTTTGAGGTTAAGTCCTCTTGCTCATTTGATTTGCAAACAGGATTGCAAAATCTACAGTACCATAAGAAACCGTCATACTGTTTTGTTAAGTATAGCCACATGGGCTCAGGAGTACTTTGGAAAACCGCTGTCACTTAACACAGTTTGCCTCCTCATTAGTAAACGCAATGTCAATCTTCAGTGGGCAACCGGTCTTGGGCTACAGGGTGACATGGATGCCAGCAATCTCTGTTACACAAGGAGAAATGTATGACTAGTCATGAAAAGGAGAATCTTTTTTCTTTGTGCTTTAGTCAATTAAATAAAGGTTAAAAATAATGAACAAATAACATATTCTTGGTTTTATGGCATTTCACAAAATGTCCAAACTTTCCTGGAATTGGTGATAATGTTTGGGGCTGATAATGTTTTTAAGGGGAAGTCTCTTATATTCATCAAGATTGCATTTTATTTGATCAAAAATACAGTAAAAAAAATTATTGTGAATTAATATTACAATGTAACAAAATTAAATAACCTTTTATTTATTTTAATATATTTTAAAATATAATTTAAAGGGTTAATCCACCCCAAAATGACTATTTTGTCATTAATCACTTACCCACATGTCATTCCAAACCCGTAAAATCTTAAAAGATATTTTGGATGAAAACCTTTTACGGGTTTGGAACAACATGGGGGTAAGTGATTAATAACAACATTTTCATTTTTGGGTGAAATATCCCTTTAAGCTTTTTTTTTAGGATTTTTAGTATTAACCAGCTTTCAGTGTCACATGATCCTTTAAAAACATTCAAATATGCTGATTGGTTGTGGAAACTGATACAGATATAAATGTCTTTACTGTCTCCTTGGGTCAATTTAATATGTCCTTTCCAAATACAAGTATTCATTTCTTTAAAAAAAATGTAACAACCCTTTTAGAATATTACAGTACAGAATTGACACATTTACAAAATTCAGCTTTAACTCCATGGAGTTCCTGTTCCATTGAGTGTTATTTTTTCAGGCTTTGGTGTTGATGGGGATGTTTTTGTCCTCTTGTTTTCAGAAACAGATACTTCTATGATTCAGAGCACCATTGAGGAGCTGAAGGCTTGTGGTTTCGACTGCTGGGAGACCAGTATTGGCGCTCCTGGCGTCCAGCAGCACTCTTCAGCTGCACTCAGTCAGGACATACTGAAGATCCTCAACAGCTACTGAGACACAATGAAAACACTGTACTATATGCACCATTGTTACCGTTAACAAGGATGTTCACTGCTGCCTTTACTCTGGATCCTGGTTCGACAAACGTACCAGTAATCATACCGTAATTTCTGGGGAAAATTATATAAAACATAACCTCATTATCTGCCTGATTATTATTATTTTTATATATTTATCTTTGTGTTATTACATTCAGAGTGCTTATGCATTATGAAGTTTTATATGCCTCTAGATGGCAGCAAAGTGTAAGTCAGATTTAATACTGTCAATTTTAGGCAGAATGCATGAAGTTCAAAGAATAGATAATTTAATTAAATATGAATATTAAATTAATTTAAAAATAACATCTAATAAATGACAGCCTTTTTTATGGAAAGCTGTCATGCACAATATTATTATTTCCTGGCTGTCTGTGTATTCCTAGCAAATGTAGTACAATCATCTCATTTGCCAAAATGTTTCTCAACACGGATCACATTTCTGACCAAAACTAGCACAGCTTGGAGCATTTTGGACTGACTGGAGCCGTTGTATTAGTGTCACTAAACCCAAAGTAATTACTTTTCAGTTCTTTGCACTTTTTCCGGATATTTTGCACCGGAATAGTTTTGAAGCCAAGGAGGGGATGCAAGGACGCATTTGGCTGTCGACCAGATGCAGTCCAAGTTGATCTGTGAAGCGCTGTGATGAAATAATGCTCTGCACTTAGAGAGGAACACATTTCCCCACAGTCTCAGGAGAGGGGTGTAATTTTAGTGGTGTTTTGTGAGGAACAGATAAAGAGGGCTATCTTCAGCACACAAGACCTGGAGCTAGAGAATAGGAAATGGATTTGCTCTGAGATGAATGTGTTCCTGTAAACTGAAGGCCAGCAGAAGGACAGAGGCTCTTATAATTGAACAAGTCAACTTTGAGAATACCCAGGGAGGTCAGAGACACCTTTAAAAGTGAGTGCTGTTGATTTTGTAAATCTGAAGCTGTCACCGTGCTTAATCCAGGCACAAAGCCATCATTTCAGGCTATTTATGTTTTGTGCAGAAAAATTAATTACGTTTTTGTCCATACACTGCAAGCTAGTGGAGTTCAAAAATATATTGGATCATCAGACATTTTTGGTTGAACTGTCCCTTTAAGAGCTTGAACATGACTTTTAAAGGGTTAGTTCACCGAAAAATGAAAATTATGTAATTAATAACTCACCCTCATGTCGTTCCAAACCCGTAAGACCCGTTCATCTTCGAAACACAGTTTAAGATATTTTAGATTTAGTCCGAGAGCTCTCAGTCCCTCCATTGAAACTGTGTGAACGGTCTACTGTCCATGTCCAGAAAGGTAAGAAAAACATGGTCCAAAAATAGATATATAGATATTTTATTTAACGGAATTCGCCTACAAGAAAACGACCCCTTTGGAATAGAGCCCTCTAGTTCCTGCAGTAATGTTGTAACTAAAACAGTTTTTTTGACTAATCTCCGCCCACTTGAATTCACAAATGGGTCGTGGCCTTGTTGCGCTCCGACGGAGAAGAAGGAAGAGCTGTGTCTGCCATGTCGTTGAAACGCTGTCATTTTCATCTCGGGAGTCCAATCATCTTTGTTTGGGCTTCCCAGGGACGCTGTACTTTGAGATTAATGGTTACAATTTATGTTTAACTCGGTTCCAGAAAATTATAATCCACACGTAAAGCTATGTGCAGCACATTTTGCTGAGGACAACTTCCTCAATCTCAATCAGTTTAATGCCGGATTCGCAAAAAGATTATTCTTGAAAGATGGAGCAGTTCCCTCTTTGTCTGGAGAAGGCGTTGTTTATGGACCACAACCCGTAAGTGTATTTTATTATTTAAGTTGGTGCATTTAACAGTTTCTGTAACTTATTACACAGAGGGCAACGCTGTTTACCTTTGTTAACTAGATGGTAGGGCTGTGCAAAAAACCTAATGTGATTTTCATGCGCATCTCGTCAGTAAAAACGCTCCTGTGATTATAAGTACATCTCCAGCACATGCTCCTGCCCACTTGCTTCTCAAAACTACTCCAAAACTAGTCCAATCATGTTACCAGGAGGGCTGCGTGCGCTCAGCTGCTGTCGAACCACAACATAGGAACCGCTGGCCCAATCAGAACTCGTTACGTATTTCTGAAGGAGGAACTTTATAGAACAAGGAAGTCATCAGCCCGTTTTTGTGACAGTGAAAACAGCGGTATTACAGATAGGTGAATTGTGTGAAAAATACTGTTTTTTTACACGCGAAACATGAACACGTTATATTGCACACTGTAAACACAATCAAAAAAGCAAGAATAACAGGACCTTTATGCTGTTCACTTTTTTAATGTGACTGATACTCCCTCTGAGTTAAAACAAACCAATATCTCGGATTATTATTTTGTCAAAGATTTTGAGGATTATTAAAAATAATAATAATATTTTTATTCAGCAAGCATGCATTAAATTGATTAAAAGTGACAGTTTATTATACTTTTTTTTCTTTGTTATTCAATTAGTTTTTTTTTTTTTTTTTACTTTTTATTCTTCAAGGTATCCTGAAATAAATGCATTACAAAAAAATATGCAGCTGTGTTCAACACTAGTAATAAATCATATTAGTGCATATTAGCTTGATTTCTGAAGGGTCATGTGACACTGAAGCTACTGCAGAATTCAGCTTTGCCATCGCAATAATACATTTGAAAAGAAAACACTTACTTTAAATTGTTATAGCACTTCACAATACCGTTTCGGTTACAATTTCTGTGTTTCTGTATATTTCCGAATTTTAATGCAGCCTTGATGAGCACAAGTGACATTTTTTCAAAAACGTTAATAAATAAATAACCCCTAGCTTTTTAACAGAAGTGTACTTTTCTTTTTTATCCTTGTGCATAGCAGATCTACACCTTTGGAGAACGTTGACGTTTAAGAGTACACTCAAGAGAGCAATTGCAGTACTCTGAGGAAGTGACCTCAGAACCCAGGAGTGAGCCGTTGTCCCTCTTGTCAATCACAGTGTGTGGCATTTACCCACAAACGGCACGTCTACCCATATATACACACTGAATATTGCTTTTTCTGATGCCATCAGCTCTAAAGGGTAAAAATGAGTTGCATCATCTTCCTTTCCTATCATCCCCTCTCTACCACATTCACTTTAGGCCGATCCAATTTGGATCTCATCCTCAGACAGATTGAGGAATCGCTTTTCAATCTCTGATCTGCTGTAATGAAAAGAGAGAGGGTACAGCGTGTGAATACGGTAACTGGATTAGTGGAGGGAGGAGAAGGTGGCATCGGCCGTTCGAAGGAGAATAAATGAATGAGAAAAAGCTGGCTTTAACCAGAAGAGGGGGGCCCAGGACCGGCCCCCGCCACCGAAATCCCCCTGACCTGTTGCTAGTCATGCGCCTCGTGTTTGTGCTGACAAATAATTTCACAAAACTAGATCCCCCCAAATCGTTATTGACTTTTACTCCTTCCTTCCACCCAGTTCTCGGACATGAGAGCCCTTGATAGGGCCAGCTATGAGTTAAACACTATTGGCAGTTTTGAAGTCTGTCCAACAAACAACTGGCAGAGGATGTTAGAGAGAAAAGGTCAGTTTGTGGAGGGGGGAAAATCTGGAATAATTGATTTTTTTCTTTCTCTCTGTTGTTTTTATTCATTTCTTTAAATGTCAGAAGGCTTTTGTGTGGCATAGGCAGACAGGTTGTATGAATGAATGGGAACTGGCTTGCCGAGGCTGCCTTTGGTGAACCTTGACCCTCTATGTGCTGTCCTCTCTGCGCATTCTCTGTTGTGTCGAACCGGTGTCTTCGGCTCCCACCGTAACCCCAGCTTGAATTTAATTACCTCTGAGCTCTTCAATTTAAATTGCATTGATGAAGAGGAATGAGGAGGGGGCGAGCTGTACCTCTCTGTCTCTCCTCCCTGCGAGGCACAGATGGTATTTTTTATCAATGTCAGTGGCAGCTTCTTTCTGCACTGATGAATAGATTCTAAGGATGGCCTGACATTATTCCAGATAACAGAGGCAGCCGAGAAAAGGGGTCAAGGATGGAGGGAAACTGCAGAGCTATTGAAATATAATAAAAAGTATTCAGGCCTTCTCTCCCCTCCATCTTTATTCTGTTTGTCTGTTACATGTTGTGTTGCATGAAGTAACATCAGCCAGAATGATTTCGCCCCATTACGTGTGTTCGTTTAACCAAAGTTCGAGAGTGACAGTTCAAGTAATGAGTAAATGTGAGGACGTGATGTGTTTTACTGCTCTTTTCTCTGGGCATGTGAGCATTGTGTGGTGCTGTTGTGACTCATTCTCTGCAGGGATATGACACTGTGCGTGATAGATATGAAGTCTGCGTTTGTCTATGTGACACTCTTGTAAACAGATCATAGCAGAAGAGCACGCTGGCACCATGTCCTTTTTGTGAGTCGCACAGATAAAGATCAGCATCTGACCAGATCTGTGAGTGTCAGTATGTTTCATCTTCTCAGCAGGCTTTGCCTTTGATGCCATTTTTACGGGGAAAGTAACATTCATCACTTATCTTTATTTTACTGTCCTTTCCCTTTCCTCTTTCCCTTTCTATCCATTTCTTTTTTCTTGTCTTGTCATCTATCCTGTCATTGTCATCTCAACTTTCTTTTCCATTTCCCATATGCTACTATTTTTCTCTTTCCTTTTAGAGTTCTATTTTTGTTTCCTTTTTCTTTCTCTTTTTTATTGTCCTGTTTTCCCCTTCCTCTTTTCATGTTTTGTCATTTTCTTTCTTTTCTGATCCTTTCCCCTTTCACATTTCTTTTTCCTGTCCTGTTATTTCCCTCTTTCCTTTTCATGTTTTTGTAATTTTCATTTTTCCTTTCGCACCCCTTTTTCCTTTTCAGTTCGTTTCCATTTCCCTTTTCTCGCCCTTTCATCTTTTCCATTTCCTTTTCCCTTTTCTATTATTTTGCCCTTTTCTTTTTTCATATTGCTTTTACCATTTTTTGCTTTTCCTCTTATCTAATTTCCCCCTCTTCTTTCTATTCAGATTCTTTCCATGTCCATCATTTTATTCGATTCTTTCCTTTTTCCTGTTCTGTAAGTTCCCATGTCCTGTTTTTTTTCCCCTTTCATTTTCATGTTATGTCATTTTCATCTTTCTTCTTCCTTTCTCCTGTTCTGCAATATCCCCTTTCCTTTGTGTTTTGCTTTTCTCTTTCCTTTCCCTTTTCTCTCATCTCCTCTCTAGTTCATTAGACTTATTGATTTTTAACCCTAGCAACTTTAGCAAAATCAAGACTGTGGTGATATTTCATGAGCAAAGCCTTGTGCAATTCCAACTGGCGAGAAGGATTTCATCTTGCCCACCAGTGACCTCTCACCTTCCTTCAAGAGCTCGTGGCTCTGCAGCTGAGCAGGGCTCTTTTCTCTGCTCCTCTTGAGAAGACGCTGCAAAGGTCAGGGTCAAGGTGGTGTAAAATGAGAGTATGTGTGGGAGTTTGTGTGTCTTTCAGAGTGGAGAAAGGCATTCCCCTTCTGTCTGGCCCTGGTGAGAAGTGAGAGCAGAGGTCAGCTGACCCCATTAAGGCTGTCGGCTGCAGAAGAATCCTGCACAGACCTGCACATGTCAAGAGGCTGAAGTGTGTGTAGGAGAGAGAAAAGAAGTCCTTGTGTGAGTGTCTGAATACTGAAGGTGGGATGAATCAGTGAGAACAGAAGACCGCAGTGTCTTATAGACACTTCAGGTTGATGAATTCAGTTAAGGTCCTCTTTTGATTAATGATCACATTTAATCCAATACCATTGCTGTTCACGGTCTCAGTGAAAGCATATCAATTCAATGATAAATGATTCTGTGTAGTATGTTAATATCACTTGTAATTGAAGTTCTATTTTCACAAACTTAAAAGATTCCATGTTATATCATTATAATATCATCGTATTGTAGTACACGTAAACACCATAGTATATAAATATTAAACCGTAATCAAACAGTATTCCATGTATTTTGGATTTTTGGGAATCCCACAGTATGACATTTGACAATAAAATGATGGACAATTAATACTATTTTAAATAGAATTTTGATCATTCTTTTAGGTTTGCAACTTTTATGACCTCATATTAATTTAGAGACTGGAGAACACTTTTCTTACAAATTTAGATTTATCATTAAAAAAAATCATGAAACATGAATCAACTACCTATATACCACTTTTACTGTTTAATAGTCATGGTAATTCAAGAATACCATGATACTACCCATATATCAAAGTACCAGGATATAACCATCTGATACTCCCACAGCCCCGGTCCTTTTTCTCCCTTCTTTTTCTTGCTATGGGTGTATAGCAGAGAAATTGCATAAGATTCTTTATAATGCCAGTGCTACTTTTATATATTCCATATTGATTTTACAATATAAAATATCTGAACTGTACTAAGTGTAGTGTTTGGGTGCCCAGGTCTACAGATCTAATTGCAGAGTAATGCTTTTGTTGTACTGTAGGTTTTGAAAAGCTTCATTGATTTTTGTAGCAGTGTTCATCTCTGCTTGACTAACGCTCAGAGCATGAAGCCTGTCAGACTCTCCTCAGAAAATCTCTGAGCAAATCGAAGCAGTTCAGAGTGGAGGGTGTCGGGGAAGGGCACCTTTACCTGCTTTAAACACACACACACACACACATAGAGTAAAGAACATTCCCAGTACATGAAGATATTTTGTTGCTGTATGAAGCTCTGTTCCAAAAACAGAGCAGCATCATATTTAAAATGGAACTTTATGTGTGTGACTGATTTGAAACGCACTAGAAAGGAAGCAACTTTAATTGAGTTGAATAGATTTTGACAAAAACTTAAACCTCTAAAAACAGAGCTAATGTGAGGATGTTAATCAGTGTAATATACTTTTGTTAAAACGGTCAGTCCACATTATTTGTTAAAGGGCTATGATGTTGCTAAAAATAACACATTGTGTATTTGGTGTAATGAAATGTGTTTGTATGGTTTAAAGTAAAAAAAAAAAAAATGTCCACATACTGTACATTATTGCTTCTCCTCTATGCCCTGAGTTACTGAAATGCGTTGTTTTCTACAAAGCTCATCAGTCTGAAAAGCGAGGTATTCTCTGATTGGCCAGCTATGCAGTGCATTGTGATTGGACGAATACCTCAACCGTGTGACGAAAATGTTACGCCCCTTACCATACTGTCATGCTTTATGTCCCGGCGCGACAAAACAAAAACAATGAAACCCATTACAAACAAGCCAATTGTTACATCCAGTGGTGACATAATTACGGGTTATAATGATTTATACTGATGTCATGTTTCATCATGCTGCGTAAACATAAAACGATGTCTGCATTTACGATCTGAGGAACGGCAAACAACAAGCGCTACTCTACACCAGCGGTTCTCAGTTTGAGTCCTCGCGCCCCCCAGCTCTGCATATTTTCCATGTCTCTCTTTGTTGACACACCTAATTCAGATAATCAGCTCATTAGAAGTGAGCGCCATTCCTGGAAAATGTGTTCCCATTGACATGGTTCCTACACAGTGTTCATTGTTCCCTACTCCCTGAGCAAGGGAAATCTGTTGAAGTTTACCTCACTTCGGATTATTCATTCACGGATTTGCACTGCACAATGTGTTCAGACACAGACAAGTTTGACATCATATACCTCTGTAAATAAATACAATTTAAATTCATGTCTCGTACACTTCAATGCACTTTGAATGAAACTGAATCATGGAGTAATATCCTGTGATGTCCACTTCGCAGGGCACTTATGTTTGAATAGAGCGTGGCAAATCCTTAACATATGTAAAACTGCGCTTTTAAACATGGCAAATATTTAAACATGTTTGTTTTTGTAGTTCTTTTCATCATTAAAGCCATTAAGTACATTATTGTACATTTCTCTTTTTGTCAGATTTTCAAATAATTATAATTTTTCCAAAGTTTGAAACTCTGTGATTTCCATTAGCATATTCTTTGAACTCTTCAGTGCATTCTGGGACTGCTTTCTCCAAACATCGACAATTTGTCCAATACAGGGTATTTTAGGAGGCAGCATAATTAATTAGCCTTTTTCCATTGTTGGCCTCACTGTTATGTCTTAAAATGCTTTGTAAATGGTTTTGGAACAGAGCATGAAAGTCCTGCTCTATCCACATTGGCCTAATACACAAAAGAACTCCCACTCACTGCAGTGTCAAACCGAATTTCCTGAACTCTCATAACTCCACTGTGAATGACAGCTGATTGCATGGTGGATTTTCAGGTGTCTAAATGCAGCCCTTCTGGATGGACTGGACATAGCCGCATGTCAGAAATTAATTAGTGTTTAGTTAATCCTGTCATCTGACATTCCACTCCATTCTTTCTCTCCTGCAGATTTTCAGATGATAAGAAAGCATCCTCTGTCTGCAGAGATAAGTAATTTAATCCAATGCAAATGCATTTGTTTGAGTGCTTAATGGAGAATATAACAGCCCACTCTGATTTTGGGTCCATTTAAATAAAAGTTGACACAAGCAGTCGGTATCCTTGCCGAGTTCAATCTCATCTCATGCAGATCAACTGATTTGATCTGCCTTTGAATAATTTCAAAATTATAGCTATACCATCTTGATGTATGAAAAATCATCCATGATGCTTAGAGTGATTGAACCATTTCATCTCCAGCTATCAGTTTCACTCATGCTCATGCTAATTCTGTGGTTTCATTCTTCGTCTATTATGACTTGGACCTGGAGCTGGGATTTGTCCTGCGGTCACCTTGGCTTTAAATTATGTTTGCAAATGACCTGCGGTGGGCCCTAACCGTGCCGCATTTTGCCTTCCTGTCTGCCCACTCGGCTGCTGTAATTAGAGCCGCACAGGTAGGAGTGTTCAGATTTCATCTGCTGAATTCCTGATAATATCTAATAATCTGAAAGCGTTTTAAAATTGGTCGCTCATGCATTATGCAAGAGCTCCTGATTGCTTTTTTTTTTGCATAGATTAGCAATCATTTTACAGATATATTTTAAGGGGGGAAAATGCTCATAAGGAAGTGGAGACCTTTGGTTTTGCATTGGCTTGCCTTCGAGATGCTAGTTACAGGTAATTTAGGTCCCCTCTCTCACTCGCTCTCTTTCAGCTCCTGATTTCTGCTTCCATGCACATCATCAGTTGAGGAATGTCTTCAATTTCTTGTCCTCTTTTCTCTTGATTACTCACTTGTTGAGCACCCAGGCATCTGCAGAGCTCTTTGTGCCCTGCGCTGTTTCCCAGAGTTCTAGTGCTGTTGAGCAATCAGCACACATTAGTCATTAGGAGGCACTGTCATCTGCATATACGTGAGGCTCATTTCACCATCAAATACTTAAGCGGAGTGACCTCTCCCTGCCCCCTGTGCCCGTCACAGATCGGCATGAAACAGAAGGTGTGGGTATGGTCTAATGAGCGAGAAAACGAAGCTGTAACCTGGCCTTCCAGGTGAGCTGTACCGCCTTTGTCTCCTCAGCAGCCGTTTGACCTGCTCGCCATTGGGTGCGTTCATCTATATTAATGCTTGAGGTGTTAAATGCTCTGAGTCACCTTGGACTTCAATTGCTGTCAGGAGGAAAGGTGCTGTGACATGACAGTGATATTCTGCAGTGCTTTCAAGTGGTTTTGAGAGCTTTTCTCTCAATTTCTCATCACAATATGAGTGACGCGCAGTGAGCCCACAGGAACTGAAACCATTTTTTTTCACTTCAAGAATAAAGGAAATCAATATGATTTTTGATAAAGTTTAAAATGTTTCAAAAAAATATTTTAAATGTTGTACACATAGTGTGGTCTCTTGAGCAGCCGAAAAATCAATTAACTAAATAGAATTTTTGCATGAGATGGTGTAGTCAAAATGCATACAGAGATACACGAAATCTACATCTACATTCACATTATTGCACTGTGTACACTATGTTTTGGCCTTAAAGGTACAGGTTGTAGGACCTGCCACTAGAGGGTGCACTATCAAAACAATAACAATCGCGTGGTTTGATGACGCTAAGAGGGAGCTTGGAATGATGGGATTTGTAGTCTTCTACCCAACCGCTGATGGCCATCAAATCTGACGGCAACATAAATCATGGATTTAACGCGAGTTCAAAGATTTGCGCAAGTAGATTACATACAAAGTCAATGCAAAGACACGATCAGACTATGGATCAGACGCGTCCTCGCACGGGTCTAGAGACGCAATCCCCCTCGTTTGGTGTGTGTGCCCCATAATACTAATCTTGTTGATCGTTATAATAGCATAAGTCTTCTTAAAAGATATGAATCAAAAATACTCATATGTCAAGTAAAACACAAGCAAAATATGCATCTCTTTCTAGTTGATGTTTGTCGCAAAGCTACTTCCGCATTTGTCCACGACACTGTTCTCATGTGGTTTCTATGTCAGTAAAGGCGGTAACAAAGGGTAACTAAGGTCATTAGATTCATATCCATGCTTCATACTCCGATACAGTAGGTGGCGGTATGCACCTTATAAGCCATGGTTGCAATCTGCCATAAAACTAAGAAGAAGTAGAAGAACTAACGTCATTGACTGGCGACTGCACTGCCCCGTGTCACTGTTTAGAATGGGAATTTTCTCATGATTTACAAGTAGCTAGTAGTAGTAGTAGTAGTAGTTAGTAATCAGCTGGGCAAAATATATAACACTAGCCAAGTGTTTTTTTATTTTTTATTTGACTGCAAATATCTTACAAATTGTACATTTAAAGTAATAATTCACACACACACACACACACACACACACACACACACACACAAAATATATATATATATAATTATTGCTGAAAGTTTACTTACCCTCCAGGTTATAGATAGATATCCCAATGTGTCCCTTGCTGTGAATGGGTGCCATCAGAAGGAAATGTCCAGTGAATGGTTCTAAAAGCACAAAAAATTTTCTCCAAAACAGATGAACGAGAATCTGACAACAGTTTATTAATTTGGTTGTTGTAGGTACATGCAGAAAGTGGTGCTAATTAATGCTTTATCAAGCCTGACAATAATGTACTACTTTCACTAAATTCTATCCTAGACTTAACCTATAGTGTTAAAAAGCAATTGTGAAATAAAAAGAAGTTACTATGAGAGCTTTTGTGACTTGTGTTTCATAGGACCCATAACCAAGTGCCCCCGTAATCAATATTTGTTTGAAAAGCAATAAAAGCTGCTACCTTTTTATTACCACTAGGTTTTTTTTTCAGCTACAAACTGCAGTGAATGTTTATGTATAGGTATGTTTTTGGAGTTTTGCAAAAATGAAGTTAGAGGCACATTTTACCAAAGAGTCTTGTGTTGCATAAAGTAGTGTCAACGGAGTCCTTCGTCTTAGTGTTTGTGCTTATATGTATGCATTAGCATCTTGCTGAAAATTCATTATTACTTACCAGCAATAAAAAAAATGCTGTGCAGCTTCGCCCCTTTAATTAATCTAAACAAAAAATAAGCTGTTATTATCCAGGAAGCTTTTGAAATAGTATTTTCAGTGTACTGTGATTTGCGACTCACTAATTCTTATTATGTTAATTTCGCCTTCTGTTTAAGATGCATAATACAGTATGTGAATTGAAATGCAGGGTCTGTCTCGCAGAAACCGTTTGGAGTAATTCACCTCCAATGACCAGTCTGCTCTCTGGTCCACATGATCATCACAGCCTCACCTTTACTCCCAAGCACTGTTCCCTCTCATCTATTGCATCCTTTGTCTTCTTTGGACTCTCTAGCTGTCTGGGGTGCGACCCTGCGGAAGTCACTGCCCTCTCCCTGACAGTCCATCACTGCACGGTGCTGCCAGAGCAGGATTCTACCCGCCGGAGACAGAGTGTGATTGGGAGCAGTGTGAGAATGGCCCTGTCACACTCGATAAGCCGGCAGGACGCCCTGAGATGGGGACATATGGCATGTTTGACAGGGAAAGAGAGGGTGTGAATGGCACAGAATGATAAAATGGTGTTTTTTCCCCCTTTGGCAATGTCATGCTTTCAGAGAAGAGAAGCGTGCAGAGGGGCTGACCGCTATTCAGCCAGGCGCGAGACCGACTCAAGCCCTCAACTGACATCTCCTTCAAGGTCCTGAGGTTCTCTCGCTCCTCTTTTTATCTCTCTCGCTCTCTCTCTCTCTCTCTCTCTTTCTGTCTTTCTCCTTCTTCATTCTCTTTCTCCCCCGCTGACTGGTGGATTTGAATGGCACACATCACACAAGATCCCATCAAACCCTGAACTATCTTCATTGTCACTGGCTGTCAGGTTCAATTATTTCATATCAGGTTAGTGTTAGAGCAAAAATGGGCTAAATTAATAAGATCCGTGTGATTTTGCTGTTTTAACCTGTGTGTTTATGTTGATAATGACTTTGTGCCATAGTTTAACCCCAGAAAAAAAAACATATAGAAAATACTACAAAATAACAGTTGGTGGGACTTAACAACTACAGATAATTGCAACTTGGAAATTCATTGCATTTACTTATATTTTAAATATAGGGTCCCTTATAGTATTATTTAAATACTATCATATCATATATATATATATATATATATATATATATATATATATATATATAAATTCAGTTTCAGTTTGTTTCATTTTGTAATATTAGTAGCCTACTTTAAATTAAAAATGATTTCAGTTATCTGCCAAGGCATCATTTCTGATTTAAATTTAGTTTAAGTTTTTTTAATCTAATGTTTATATTTTTTTATTTCAAATATGTTTGAATAAACAAAAAATAGTTTAAATGTTAACTGTTAAAGGGCTTTCAGGTCTTTCAGGCCTCTTACAAAATATGAGTTTCAAGCACCGACTAAATCCGTTGGCCCCAGTTTATTCTAAAGACATATAAATAAAACAAGATTCTTCTGGACTGCATATGTTTAATCGGTCTGCCACAGTTTTTCTGCTGTCACTGTCAGTGCTGGGGTCTTGATTTTCACTCAGGCAGTGGCTTAGACCACTATCCTTGTAAGATGTCACAGACTATACATGTCAAACCAGACTGCCACTGCTCCTTTAGCTTTCACTCAGCATTATTCCCAAGAGGCCTTCAGTCAGAGTAATCATAAACACACACAGACACTGTTGATAGTAAAACAGTTAAGAAACTAGCTAGGGGACTTCTTGAGAACAGTACTCACCAGTTCGTTTGTGAAGATCATGTTGGTTGAGACCTAAAGTTTAAAGTGCAAACACTCACCTTGACTTTAAACTAATGAAATTGTTGACATTACTTCCTTTATACCAGGTGTAACTTACAATCTGTATATAATGCAATTACTAGCTTGGAACATCATGATGATTGGCGAGCTCTCTCACACAAACAAAGCTACAGTATGGTATTCATCGGATCTCTGCATAAGCTGTACTAATATATATTACTTCTTATTGAAGCTTAGAACAATCTGGTTATATGTTTTCATTATATGAACAAGAGCAATCTGAACATTCTTCAAAACGTCTTTTGTCCAGTGGGTTTGAAATGATGACAGGGTGAATAAATGATGACAGAATTCTAACTTCATGGGTGAAGTATTCCTTTAATGTGTCAGCCTTCATATTGAGAATGCTTTAATGGCACATTTATGCAGGAGAATGTGCATCAGGTCTTGCTGCGAGGGACCAGTAATGTTGAAGGGAATGTCAAAGTATTAGTCTACTTCATGCTAACTCTTTGGTAGGCACCCAAAAATGATCAGGAAAGAGCTGTTGGTTCTCTTTGCTCTCTGAATAAGGCACTTAATCAAAGCAAAAAGTTACTCCAGGGGAATTTCTGCCTGGTGCCTTCACTCTCAGCAGGACAGCTGCTTCAGTTTATTTTTTTAATGAAAATGGGGCCGCAAAAGAGAGTAATATCAATGCATTAAGACAGCTAAATTTAAATAGAAGTTGAGTGAGATTTTATGATGTTAAATCATATGCAGCTTTTATTGACTTTATCAGCTGTCTCTGTGAGATTTTGCCTTATTGTTCAAATGTTTTCAGAGCTCATTAATAGAATGTTTTTTCTGATGATTTCATTTGCAATTTGCCTGGCCTAGAAAGTTAGTTCTGATTTCTGTCCTGGTTAGTTTTGATTTGACTAGTTTTACTCTATTTGACTAGTTTAACTTTTTATACTAGTTCTTCTTACTGTAGTTCTACCTTTAAAATCAGATCTTTGTGTTTTCATTCAGAAGACATTTTTGAATTCTTTAATTATTGCAGATTTGCATCAAGTTCAGGGTTTTACTTTTTCAAAACAGGCTCAAAATGAGCTTGCACATTTTGTGCCACTTTCAAAGTAAGTGGCATTAAAAGCACATTCAATTTTATGTTTTATTACGTTGGTTGTTGTAGGTACTCAGGAAGTTCTGAAATTCCTTGTGAATGGCGCTAACATGTTAAGAAAAAAAAAAAGCAGTAGTACAAACATTGATTATTTTCTTCTGCTTTGAGAAATGAAAAAGATTCCTGTTCCTCTGACGTAGAGAAGAACATCCCGCAGGTCAGCTGGGGTCCCCAAGTGACAGTGTGCTCAAAATGTCGAGCACTTTGTAATTTTACCTGACAAAAATGGCTTTGCAAAAGAGCATTGTGCTTGGGACCATGTCAGATGTAAAAGAAAGTTTGGTAAAAAAACAAAACTCTGGCTTGTGATTGACAGTCCTACTGCTCCTTGGAACCCGGGCTCGGATTCTTGAAAACGCAGTCAAAAGCTTTTCATGACAGCATCGCCTCACGGATAAGACACTCCTGTGCGTCGCTGTTCTGAGATGTACTCACAAAGTCTGTCCTTCACCGAGCACAAAAACATGAAAGAGCCTGCCTGATATTCCTCTCACTAAGAAAAACATCCTCTTAACTGCGAGTGGCATTCAGAGACCTGGGAACTGAAAGAATCCTCTTTTATCTGTATTCAGCTGAGCAGTCTAAAGCCACTAAGAAACATTACTGTTCTCAGTCATAATGCTTATATTTCTTCTCGCTGTTCGACATGATATAGATGGATCATATGTGATAGAAATCAACATTTGAGTGAGAGATTATAGACGGAAAGCAGCAGATAGTGTGCCGAGCAGCACCATTCATGTTTTTATGCCTCCTGTTCCTAATTGCCAGGCCCTCTGGGTGCTGTTCCTTCTGCTTGCCTTGGGCAATTACAGGAAGTTGCTTTGCATCCAAATTCTCGATGATTTCTTGCATGGCATTAGTTGTCTGAATACTCATCGTTAGGTCCACATGAGCCATTGGATCACAGTGATGGCTGCTGGACTTATCATGTAAAGTGTAGATTTACCATAATGTAGGCCTGGAATACTTGATTCTAATTGGTTAGTTGTAGGATTCAGCTGACAGATTTTTCATAATGCTCATTGTCATCCATGGTAATGATGTATAGCTCATTTATCGATTTTTGAGAAAATGACCCTCAGTATTACTGTAATAGACCTTAGTCAGACTCAGCAGAGTACCATATTTATTTTTTTACATGAATGAACATGAGGCTATAAGGGATTCAATTACAATGTGTTCATTGGATTGCACAACATACTGTACTGCTGAATTGAATTAATCATCTTTGTCAAGAAACATTTCTTATTATTATCAATGTAGAACACTGTTGTGCTGCTTAATATTTATTCACTTTTTTTGTGGAAAACATTTGTTTCAGTATTATTTAAGGGAAATAAAGTAAAAAAAAAAAAAGAAGCCATTTATTTAAAGCATATTTTTGTAACATTACAATAACTTAACTGTCACCTTTGATAAATTTGAATGCAAAAATGAAAATAAAGTATTCATTTCTATCCAAAAACATAAAATAATCTTTCTGGCCCCAAACATGTGAACAGTAGTGTTATAATCTTACTCATATCCATATTTCATCATGTCCATGTACCTATGTGTGCAAGAACAGTTTAAATGATTTGTTATCAATGTGGCAGCTGCACAGACTGTGCTGCAAATTTGACGCAGATAGCGGCAAGTAAATTGACACATTGTGCACAGAGCACCTAAAAAAAAAAAACCTCCCCCTGCTCTCGCTTCTCACCTCTGTAATTAAGAGAAACATTTTGTAGTAGATTACAGAGGGGCTCAGAATGCCTTTGTGCTGGTCTGTCTGATTAATAAAAGGCCACTAATTTCAGTTGAGGACGGCTGTATGCTCCAAAACACCACCTAATTACACATTAGGGGTGTGAAAGGCCTTAGCACTTCTGAATGGTGGTGTGCCCACACCCACACTAATTCCTGGTCGGCCACTTCCAACCAGCCCACCAGCATCTCAGCAGCTGTCAGAATGTGGGATGAGAGATGAGTGTTTTAGATGGAGAAATGGAGATGGAGATATGGTGTAATGTGTTAGACACTGATGCTACTGATCTTTTTTTTTTTTTTTTACCAACCAGTGTAGCAAATTAGGCATAAACACACTAATTAATCATCGTTTGAGGTTTTTAAAAGGCAATTGCAAAGTGTATGCAAATGTACACATACTCTATCTATCCATTTGCAACCTGCTTTACTTGCATAATGTGACTTTTTTATATATATATATATCATTTAGTATTTTATTTATTACTGTTTTGAATTATAGATTAATATAAAGAAAATGCACCAATGAATCTATACTCTCAGTACTGTAATTAGTAGTTGGCATCTTATGTCACTGCCAGAGTTATTTTGGTATTAACACTATCCCAAGCAGGTAATGTTTTCAGAACTTTGTCTAATGTTTTGGCAAGGTTCTCTCAAAACAGATGTTGTAACAGATGTTACTGTAACGACAGGTAAATGAGGAGGAAGCAATTGCAGGCAATAAGATGATGTTTATTAGAAAGAGAGTCCAGAATGTTGGCAATGGCAAGGAAGGTCTACGGTGGCGTGAGAGGAGCTGGATGGTGAAGTCGATGGTGCAGGTGAAGGAGGTCAATGGGTGAAACCAGGAACAGACCGGAACACTGACACGAGGACGACAACACTAATCCAATCCAGCATACGAACACGGAAGACGGTAATCCAACTAGGACACGGAGACATGAGAGAGGATCTGACAACAGAGAGAGAGCGAGGTGAGTATAAGTAGCTGAGGTGTGATGAAGATCAGCTGGAGCGAGACAATCAACACCCAGGTGATGACAATCAACTAAACGAGCACATGGGGACAACGTAAGTACAAAAACAATAACAAAACATGACACGGAGGAAACACTGGATTTCCTACCGTGACAGTACCCTCTCCCCTAGGACGTCACCTGACGTTCCCAGCCTGCTTTACCTGTAGATTGTAATCATCTATAAGGTGGTGATCCAATATGTCCCGAGCAGGAACCCAGCTTCTCTCCTCCGGACCGTAACCCTCCCAATCCACCAAGTACTGAAAACCGCGTCCCCTCCGTCTAGAGTCCAGAATACGATTAACCGAATAGGTGGTTTCCCCATTAACGAGACGAGGCGGGGGGGGAACCGGGGCAGGCGGATTAAGACGGGAAGAAATCACCGATTTAATTTTGGACACATGGAACACGGGATGAATCCTCCTGTACGCCGGAGGAAGGCTAAGACGCACGGTTACCGGATTAATAATCTTGGTAATAGAAAACGGGCCAATAAATTTGGGAGCAAGTTTGTTAGAAACGGAACGCATAGGAATATTCTGGGTAGAAAGCCACACTCTTTGACCGACGACGTAACGGGGAGGCTTCGACCGGTGGCGATCGGCCTTAGCCTTGGTGCGCGACCTAGCCTGGAGCAGAGCTCTGCGAGCTCTGGTCCAGGTGCGGTGACACCTCTGGACTAGTGCGTGTGCGGAGGGGACCGAAACCTCGGATTCCGTACTGACAAAATTAGGTGGTTGGTACCCTAAACTACACTTAAATGGAGACATGCCCGTAGATGACACTGGCAAAGAATTGTGTGCGTACTCCACAACTGAGAGTTGCTGACACCAGGACGAAGGATTACTGGAAGCCAAACATCGCAAAACCCTCTCGACATCCTGATTGGCTCGTTCGGTTTGACCATTGCTCTGGGGATGGAACCCGGAAGAAAGACTAACAGTCGCTCCTAACAATTTACAAAATTCTCGCCAAAATTTGGACACAAATTGGGGACCCCTGTCAGAAACCACGTCTGTCGGAAGGCCATGTATGCGGAAGACGTGGTCAATGACAGCTACCGCTGTTTCCTTGGCTGAAGGTAATTTGGGCAAGGGAATAAAATGAGTCGCCTTCGAGAACCGGTCCACTACGGTTAAAATCACCGTATTGCCTTTAGAGGGCGGGAGGGCGGTGATAAAATCTAGCGAAATGTGGGACCAGGGTCTTGAAGGGACAGACAGCGGTAAGAGTAACCCATCTGGAGGTCGATTGGAGGTCTTACCAATAGCGCAAACTGAACAAGCCAAGACGAAATCGTGGACGTCACGAGCCATACCAGGCCACCAAAATCGTTGCTTGACTAGAAATCTAGTTCTACTAACCCCTGGGTGACAAGCAACACTGGAACAATGACCCCACTGGAGAACGTCTGACCGTAACCCCTCCGGCACAAACAATCGGTTCGGTGGGCAACGAGCCGGGGGCGTTACCCCTTCTAAGGCGGTCAACACTTTCGATTCGACCTCCCATCTGAGCGCGGAGATAATGATGGTCCCCGGTAAAATGGGCTCGGGAGTAGCAGTACGATCGGAACGCTCAAAAAGACGGGATAAAGCATCGGGTTTGATGTTTTTGGAACCCGGCCGGTAAGAAAGTGTAAAATCGAAACGACCGAAAAACAATGCCCACCGAGCCTGCCTGGAGTTAAGTCTTTTGGCGGTTCTAATGTATTCGAGATTCTTATGGTCCGTCCATACAATGAAAGGTACACCCGACCCCTCAAGCCAGTGACGCCATTCCTCCAGTGCAAGTTTGACTGCCAACAACTCTCGATTGCCAATGTCATAATTAACTTCTGCAGGAGATAAACGGTGAGAATAATACGCGCACGGATGCACCTTTCCGTCTGAGGATGCGCGTTGGGATAACACTGCTCCTACCCCCACCTCTGACGCGTCGACCTCCACTATGAATTGACGTGAGCGATCAGGGGTGACGAGAATGGGAGCTGAAACAACGCAGCTTTTCAGTTTGGCAAACGCAGCCTCAGCTGCGTCTGACCACCTGAACGTCAAACTAGGGGAGGTCAAGGCGGTCAGAGGAGCGGCTAGTTGGCTGAAATTGCGAATGAAACGCCGGTAAAAATTGGCGAACCCCAGAAATCTCTGCAGGGCCTTGCGAGACTCTGGGGATGGCCAATTTACCACAGCCTTAACCTTCTCAGGATCCATGCGAACACCCTCAGTCGAAATGATGTGTCCTAGAAAAGAAACAGACTGTGCATGAAAAACGCATTTCTCCGCCTTGACAAACAATCCATTCTCTAGCAACCGCAGAAGCACTCGTCGTACGTGTTGCACGTGTTCCTGGAGAGACGAAGAAAAAATCAATATGTCATCCAGGTAAACATATATGAACAGATCGACCATGTCTCGCAACACGTCATTAACGAGTGCTTGAAAGACTGCCGGCGAGTTGGTTAGCCCGAACGGCATCACGCAGTACTCAAAATGGCCTCTAGGGGTGTTAAAGGCAGTCTTCCACTCATCCCCCTCCCTGATGCGGACCAAATGATAAGCATTACGTAAGTCCAATTTAGTGAAAACGGACGCTCCCTGCAACCTCTCAAAAGCTGAAGACATAAGTGGCAAAGGATAGGTATTCTTTACCGTTATGTTGTTCAGCCCTCGGTAGTCAATGCAAGGTCGCAAGGATCCGTCCTTCTTTCCCACAAAAAAGAACCCCGCCCCCGCTGGAGAAGAAGAAGGGCGGATAAACCCCGTTGCTAGAGAACTGGATATATATTTCTCCATGGCCGCCGTCTCTGGAATAGACAAAGAATATAACTTGCCCTTAGGCGGAGAAGTACCTGGCAATAACTCTATCGCACAGTCATAGGGACGATGAGGAGGAAGAGAATCAGCACGAGACTTACTGAACACCTCCTTCAGGTCGTGGTACTCCGCGGGCACGTTAGCCAAATCCACTGCTTCCCCCTGAAACACAGACTCAGAAACATTAACACCAGCAGACAAAAGACAAGACAAATGACATTCCTCGCTCCAGCTAACCACAGATCCAAGGCGCCAATTGATCCTGGGGTTGTGTTTCTGAAGCCAGGTGTGACCGAGAACGATGGGGGATTGAGGTGAGTCCGTGATGTAGAATGAGATCTCCTCAGTATGGTTGCCAGATGTGATGAGAGAAACAGGTAATGTGGTCTGTGTGATGACTGGTAATCTGTGTCCGTTGAGAGCAAAGGGTGCAATGGGGTGTTTGAGGGAGGTGAGAGGAATGTTAAGCTTACAAGCGAACTTGAAGTCCATGAAACTACCCTCTGCCCCAGAATCCAACAAAGCGTGATGATCGAGTGCGTGGGTGGACCACCGTAGACTCACCGGAAGGAGTGTCGATGTAGATGAGGTCTTCCTGGCAGAGATCCCACCCGATAGTAGCCTCAGTTTTACTATCGGGCTTGGTCTTTTACCGGACAACGCTGGATATGATGTTCTTGGCTGCCGCAGTATAAACATAGTCCCAGGGATCTCCGCCTGATCCTCTCCTCCCGGGAGAGCCGAGCTCGCCCCACCTGCGTGGGTTCAAGATCTCCCGGTGGGCTGACCGCAACCTCTGAGCGCTGACACTGAGCCTCCGGTCTGTTCGCGAGAACTGCTCTCCCCCTCCGTCTGGCGGCTTGATCGAGTCGGTTGTCAACTCTGATGGTGAGATCAATCAGGCTATTGAGAGAAGTGGGGAGCTCGACGGCGCGGATCTCCTGTTGGATGCGGTCAGCCAGCCCATGCAGGAAGTGATCCCACTGCGCCTCTTCGTTCCACTTACACTCCGCCGCCAGGGTGCGGAACTCAATCGAGTAATCGGATACGGACCTGTCCTCTTGACGAAGGTCCGTGAGAAGTCTAGCCGCTTCCCTCCCGGCGACGGAGCGGTCGAAGACCCGTCTCATCTCCTCCGAAAGGGCGTGGAACGAGGCACAGCAGCTGTCTTGATTCTCCCACACCGCCGTCCCCCAGAGGGCAGCCCTTCACGTCAGTAGTGACAAGACGAATGCCACCTTCATTTCCTCGGTGTAGAACGTGCGGGGCTGCATGGCGAAGTGCAGAGAACAATGAGACAGGAATGAACGACAAAACTCTGGCTCACCCGCATATTTCTCAGGGATGGGGAGGCGTGGTTCGGGCTGGGAAATACCCCCGGAGACGATCGGCGGTGTGGGTGGTGTGGGAGGCGCAGCGGGTGACTGTTGTTGTTGGTGTTGAGTCTGGAGAGCGAGCTCGGACACCTTCGTCACCATTGCTTGGAAGGCTCGACCCATCTCATCTATCGCTTTGTCTTGGCGATCCATACGACCCACGGCTCTCTGCAGAAATTCCTCCAGATGAGATGGGGAGCGATCGCCTGCTGCTTCCATGATGGTCAGATCCTTCTGTAACGACAGGTAAATGAGGAGGAAGCAATTGCAGGCAATAAGATGATGTTTATTAGAAAGAGAGTCCAGAATGTTGGCAATGGCAAGGAAGGTCTACGGTGGCGTGAGAGGAGCTGGATGGTGAAGTCGATGGTGCAGGTGAAGGAGGTCAATGGGTGAAACCAGGAACAGACCGGAACACTGACACGAGGACGACAACACTAATCCAATCCAGCATACGAACACGGAAGACGGTAATCCAACTAGGACACGGAGACATGAGAGAGGATCTGACAACAGAGAGAGAGCGAGGTGAGTATAAGTAGCTGAGGTGTGATGAAGATCAGCTGGAGCGAGACAATCAACACCCAGGTGATGACAATCAACTAAACGAGCACATGGGGACAACGTAAGTACAAAAACAATAACAAAACATGACACGGAGGAAACACTGGATTTCCTACCGTGACAGTTACAGTTAACTTGTTGTCACTGCTTGTTTACTTAAAGTTGAACTCATTTCCAGTGGTCACTTTCTCTCATGCCATCTCAAATCGCCATCTCTGATTGAAAAGGAATGATTTCTGGCCACTTTTATTTTGTGGAAAATGATTCTCAGTATGAATTTTTTATTTCTAGCCTGAACATTTGATGTACGATATTTCACTTTTCAGTAATTTAAGTTTTCGTTGGTGCAAAAAAATAAGATAAATACTTTCCACTCAGAATTCGTAGTTTGTAGCATTGTAGCTAATGCTTAGCAATATCAGTCATGCACTGTGGCACATTTGCATCAGAGCATTATTGCATTTGTAAGGCAGGGCGATGGCTACAGCTGCAAAGGAGAGCCGAGTCCACTAAATTACAACGACTGGAAGCTGCTGGGTAAATGGCTGGCTAGGTGACAGCAGGTTTTTATGGAAAGTCTGGCTCTTTTCAGACCTGCAGGATTGTTTTCTGCTTATGTGTGCTGACTTCGTCTGTCCTGTTGAGAGCTGCAGCTACAGTGCATTAATGCATCTTTTGCTCTTACTCTGTACAGCACTAGGGTGTGTATGTACCATGTCTCTGTGAATATGGCAGCGTCCTCGGTTCAGGGTGGAGGGGTGAGATTTAGGAGGGTTGACTGGCTCTCTCAGTGCTCGGACTCCGCCAGATGTGATGATTGAATCAGATACCCTGTCAAAGCTGATGCCAAGCCTGTGATGTCGTCCGGTCCTCGGGTAGCAGCCAGCTGCAGGTGTATCTCTGTGCACCTGGAGACCTCCGGGGTCAAGTGAAGGGTAGAGAAAGATAGACGAGTGCAGAAAAAGGCATGAATTGGGAAGTGCTAAAGAAAAATGAGAAGCCGAGGGGGTTAGGGGTATCTTAACTATGCTGGATCTGCCTTCTCTATCTCTTACTTTCCTTCTCTCTGCCTTTCATCCATCACAAGGACATGACAGCAGAAAAGTCATTCTCCAAAGAGAGAGCAGAAAGCAGAAGATAATCATTTTTTCCCTCGCTGCTGATAGACTGTGTTGAGGGCCTCTGGTCGCTGAGAAATTAGGTTAAAACAGTTGGGGGGAGAGCAGATAATTTGCCCCTGTCTGCCACTGGGACCAGTCCCTCTGCAGTCACCCACACACCCAATGACATTTGTTTCCCCTCTTTCCACCCCAGTTTTGTGGTTTTTGTCAACTGAAGCTTCACAGTTTCTCTCAGACAATTTTATAGATGACATTTCACCCCTTCTGGCCAACTATAACACAAGAGTACTCTGAAAATACTGTAGCTATTCCCATAGTGAAAATGTGTTGTGCAATATAATTGCCTTGGTAACACTTTAATTGACATTTGGTGCCACAATTCACTGCAATGCCCGCACAGTATATGCATATTTGATTGGTAACACTTTACAGTAAAGTTTTAATGGTTAATTGGCTCATTTTGGATTTCATGAAAGCTACACATTCAAAAAAAGTTGTTAAATGTAGCAATAAGAGGCCGGACAAGTTAAATGTACATATAAGGAACAGCTGGAGGACCAATTTACAGCTTATTAGGTCAATTGGCAACATGATTGGGTATAAAAAGAGCCTCTCAGAGTGGCAGTGTCTCTCAGAAGTCAAGATGGGCAGAGGATCACCAATTCCCCCAATGCTGTGCCGAAAAATAGTAGAACAATATCAGAAAGGAGTTTCTCAGAGAAAAACTGCAAATAGTTTGAAGTTATCATCATCTACGGTGCATAATATCATCCAAAGATTCAGAGAATCTGGAACAATCTCAATGCGTAACGGTCAAGACCGTGAAACCATACTGGATGCATGTGATCTTCGAGCCCTTAGACGGCACTGCATCACATACAGGAATGCTACTGTAATGGAAATCACAACATGGGCTCAGGAATACTTCCAGAAAACATTGTTGGTGAACACAATCCACCGTGCCATTCACCGTTGCTGGCTAAAACTCTATAGGTCAAAAAAGAAGCCATACCTAAACATGATCCAGAAGCACAGACATTTTCTCTGGGCCAAGGCTCATTTAAAATGGACTGTGGCAATGTGGAAAACTGTTCTGTGGTCAGACAAATTAAAATTTGAAGTTCTTTTTGGAAAACTGGGATGCCATGTCATCCAGACTAAAGAGGACAAGGACAACCAAGTTGTTATCAGCGCTCAGTTCAGAAGCCTGCATCTCTGATGGTATGAGTTTGCATGAGTGTGTGTGGCATGGGCAGCTTACACATCTGGAAAGGCACCATCACTGATGAAAGGTATATCCAAGTTCTAGAACAGCATATGCTCCCATCCAGACGTCATCTCTTTCAGGGAAGACCTTAAATTTTCCAACATGACAATGCCAGACCACATACTGTTGAGCCTAAACTTGAGCAGCTTGTCTCCTCAGTCCCCAGACGTTTGCAGACTGTTATAAAAAGAAAAGGGGATGCCACACAATGGTAAACATGGCCTTGTCCGAACTTTTTTTTAGATGTGTTGATGCCATGAAATTTATTTAATTTTTCCCTTAAAATGATCCATTTTCTCAGTTTAAACATTTGATATGTCAGCTATGTTGTATTCTGAATAAAATATTGAAATTTGAAACTTCCACATCATTGCATTCTGTTTTTATACACCATTTATACAGTGTCCCAACTTTTTTGGAATCGGGTTTGTACTTTTTTTAATGAAATTTGTATGTTTGTTAAATTGGCCATGCATAAATCTATTAAAACAATTTATTTTAGGTTTGTGTTTATTATTGTTGTTTTTTTTGTTTTGTTTTTTTTTAGGTCAAAGCTATTTATTAAATCGGCTATTTATCTATTATCATCCACAACATGAATAAATAATTGTCTTCTCAGTATTGGCTATAATTTCAATTTTGATGCATCTTTACCAATAAGCAATCACCCAAAAACACAGAAATACGATACATGCACCTTACCAGACCTTATCCACTATATTTTGCAGCACAGAAAAAAGCTCTTTGTTCGTTTTTTTATACACACACACAACACACACACACACATTGTTGCATTATTAACAATAATGGTAAAGTGTATTTACAAGCTACAAAATAATCACATTTGAAGTACATATTGCTCATTTATATTACTCAGTACTTGATGAGACTCCGTCTCATTATTTCCTTGAATTTTAGGTTTGGTAGTCCTGTATCATTTGGCACTTTTCACATTTTTCTTCTGTTTCAGTGTGGTACGCTTTTGTTCTAAGAGGCTTGTTAGTCCAGACGCCCACCTGTGTTTGCATAAAGAGCTTGGTCAGCAGGAAAGTGCAGCCCTCCACATACAATTCAGCAAAATCCTCATCAAAAAGAGCTTTCATCAACATATTGTCCTTTAATTACATCTGATTGTGAGATTGAATCTCATGATAGTTCAAAGTGAGTCATTACACTGATGAATCCATTAGAGCAGAACCTCTCAAACTTCACCATACACTTTTCTTTTAACTTTTCTTTTCAGCTCCAGACATAAGCTTCTTTCCAAAATTTTAGCATCCCTGTCTGTCGGTATAGACAGCCAAAAATGAAAATACTGTCATCATTTACTTCTTGTCATGTCCAAAGATTTTCTTTCTTCTGTGGAACATGAAAAACAAGCATATTTCTGAAGAACATTGGTGTCCAAACAAACACTGGGTCTTCTCTTTTGCTCCACATAAGAGAGAACCCAGACAGCAACATAGTGTTGGCCCAGATCCGGCCCACATCTGGCCCACATGAAATCCATGTGGGCCAGACCTGGGCCGAAACTGCTTGCTGTCTGGGAAATGTGTACAGTTTTGGAATGACAAATGATTTTACTTTTGATTGAACTGTCCTCCATACCCTTAAAATTGAATCTAATAACAGACAGTGTGACATTAGCTGCAATTTTATTATAGCCCTATATCTGGAGGCACTATTGGTGGGCTTCATTATTGCCAAAAGGTTTTGAAAATGGTCATTATTAAGATGCAATGCCAGGAAAATATTCTTTTTTGACAAGAAATCTGTTATCTTGCTGTCTTGCTGAACATTCTGGAGGGGGAAATGTATATTGCATCAGTTCATAATATATCACTGTATCATCAATACATCATATCATGAACATGATGAATGTTTATGCATCATTTGTAAAATATCTTCATATGTGGGCAGAGAAAATCATATGGAACAGTGAAATTGCACTCAATGACAAAATTTCTTCAAAGTTGCTCTTTATTCAGTCAAAAACAAAATGTCCTCAAAATACACCACATGAATAGCTTTTTACACAAAAGACAGACTTGAAACTAAAAGTCAATTTCAGCTTTGAGGTTTGAGTTTAAGGGCTAGCATATATAAACAAAGCTTGTGACTTTAATTAACAGAATAAATGAGTAGCTCACACAAATATTAGATGAAAAGTCAGTTTTAATTAAAGCTTTTTATTTTTCTATATATATTTATAAAAAATTGGTAACACTTTGTTAATATAAAATCAGTGCAATGGGCCCTAAATTCCTAGTGACGCCACTGCCGATGATGAAGCCTTAAAAGTCTCTCAGCTCACTATGGTTTAGAACAGTGCGATATTTCATCTTTATGGAAGTGCAAAACTACCTCCAGCTGAGTTATTTTAAGCTATTTGTGTGTAGAGTCTTTATTCATGTGCGCCTACCTTCCTAGTTTCCGTCTGTAACACGGCAGAATTTCCTCGAACCTGCAAGGCAGTCAATTCTTCACATGATACGTCTTGTTGTGTGCAAACGGGCAGCCCAAGAGAGAAAGCCAGCGGAGCAAAAGAGAAGAAGGACCTCGTTTTTCTTCATCCCTACCTACGCAGAATGCCGCTCGGCCGCCCAGCTCGCTACGATCCCTCCACTGGTACCCCGGGCGGCCTAGCCAGCTGGCGGGTCCTGCACCAACGACCAGCCATTCATTTCCCCCGCCTGTGATTTATGGATTGCTGGGTTGGTGTGGGCGCATGTGTGTATTTGTGTGTTTGGCGGCACCGAGCTCTTCTCCCGCTTGAGTTAGTGCACTGTCCGGCCTCGTCATGCTTTGCCACACAATGGGCTGGAGCAGCTAATTTACACAGGCAGACAGTCACATATTTCAGCCTCTCGCTTGCTGGATGAAGATGGGTAGCTTTCATGAGGGATTGTGTATACAAATTGATTTTCACTGGAGCCTTCAGCCCTGGACTAAGGCGTATTTTGTCTTTCTTTCTATTTTACCCTTAATCCCCGTCCTCCCCCCTTTGCTCTCCATTTCTCATTCTCTGTTTCCCTTATCTCAGTGGGTTTTTGTGCCTCTCTCTCTAACTCGATCCATCTCTTGTTATGCGTGTGTATATGTGAATGTAATGCGATGTGACTGGGCTGAAGGTGGGCTGATCCAGTATTTTCTGGCTGTGTGTTAGACTCTGGCCTCTTGCTGGGGGCAGAAGGGAGGAAGGTCAGGTCAGGCCAGGGTCGGACTGGCAGCCTGCAGTCTGGGAGTATTAATGCTTCTCACTGCCCCCTGTGCTCAAAGAGAATCGGACAGAAGAGCATGTTTGATTCATGAGAGCCCTGCAGAGGTGCTTTGGGGCTTTTGGCTGCACTGTTCTTTTAGCGCCAAGCGAAAAGGACCACCTCCGAGCTCTGAAGAGGATCTTTCCAATATGGGGAAGGGGGCGAGCGCATCTCTGCCCTGGGGTAAGAGACGTTCTCACTTTACAGTAGCGAGTAAAGACAGGAAGTTTAACCCGGTGTAATGCTTCCCTACAGAAATCGTACAGCTACACTGTAATGTTTGTAGATTGGTGTCGCAGCGGTTTTGTTTTAAAAGAATTCTGCAGGGGAGGTCATGGAATTTTAAGGGGCAAATTAGACTGTAACCAATCTGCCTTCTCTACAGCTAAGCCTGTGTTGCAGTTTGGGCTGAATTTTGAATTTTTAGCAGCCATTTCTCCAGTCTTCAGTGTCGCATGATCCTTCAGAAATCATTCTAATATGCAGATTTAGATGTTACTGTGAAATCTTTCTGGATTCTTCACCAAACAGAACATTGAAAAAGAACTGCTTATTTGAAGTAGAGATTTTCTGGATCAGTGTTAACATTTTATTTACATTTTTTACATCTTTTTAAAGCAACTTTGAGCAATCTACTACCTAATAATAAACAGTAATATTTAACTAAATATTTAAATAGATTTAAATGGCATTTTGATTGATGATGCAAATTAATCTGAGTTTTGATCTGAGTCATAGGAATTAATCAAACCTTTTGAATCAACAGCATTTTAAATTAAAAAAACAACTCTCTTAAAGTTCAGTATTTGCAAGCAGTGAGATGAAGAGATCTCAAATGGCTAGATAATAAGCACATAACATTGTTCTGATAAATTTTTTTTAAATGTATATGTTTATGTTAATTCCTTAGCATATTATTGAAAATATCTGATATATTATCCAGCCCTAACTGTCTTTCAAACACTATTAAGATGCACACACAGAAGGCCACGATTCATGGGTCACCCAAAGTTTTGTTCAGGGCTGAATCGCTCTGTTTCTTCCTCTCCAGCATCCAGAGAGGGATTAGTGTCCTAATCCTGACAAAACCTAGTTTTAAATTCAACCTCAGCTAACAGGGGCTACAAAAACCCAGCTGCTCTAGGAAAAATGTGTTTGCATATGCACATAGGTCATTTATGTATGGGATATATGTGTGCAATATTTCTTCTTTGTCTAAAAAAGGCTTAGATGTTCCCTAAGAGCCAGATGACTCTGAGGGAGGCAGCAAACAGCGCCACTTAAACCATTTACATTTATAAAAGGTGCTGTAATGAGAAATAAACATGAATATACTGTGCATTTGTTGTCATTAGCTGAAAAGAGAGTGAAAATACTGAATGTTGATTTAAAACCAATAGTTCACCAAATAATGAAAATCTTGCTCATCACCATGCCATTTCAAACCATACACTGAAGTCAGTCTAGTTTAGACCTGTTTTTTAGCCCTCACCTTCCTTTCAATAAAAAATCTCAAATAATTCTTACCCTGCATTTCCTGCTTCTCTGTTCATTGGTTTCTTGCCAGAGGCAATATAGTATATATATATATATATAAATATATAAATATATATATATATATATATATATATATATATATATATATATATATATATATATATATATATATATATATACGGTAGTGTTATTTTTTATAGAAAGGTGCAAATCAAGCTGAGAGAAGGGCCAGATCGTGTGTGTTTAAATTCTGAATATGTATGTAACTGAATTGGAGTTAAGCTTGGCCTTGCTCTTGAGGAACGCTTGAATACCAGTGCATTTGATTTATTAAGTTCTTCAGCGGATCTGTCTGCGGGTACGTTATCAGCTAATAGGATCTCTCCCACCCCTTCCCTCCCACTTGCTCTGTCAGATGGTCGACTAATGCTGATATTAATGAATTCATTGCTTTAGTCAGAAAATCAATACACACTTCTAAAGCATCTGCGAATCTGAGCATGCCCGGATACTGATCCAGTTCCCCTGTAAAGCAATAGTTATAATACATCTAGCGGTTTGTTTATCAGTGCAGAGGATAAATATCACCATACATACACATTATAGGAGTGGGCAGAGTGACCAAAATATATCTATATTTTTTGATGAAAGCAGTATCACAATTTATTTTTTTATAAAAAAAAAAAAAAAAAAAAAAAATTAACATTTTTTTATTAGCCATGTTGTTTTACCTACCAGCCGATTAAATACTTTAATATTGTTTGATTCAATTTTTTTTTTTTTTTTTTTTTTTACTTTACTTGTTCAGGGTGTGTCCTGTCTTCTATTTTCGCATTACTTCATGTTTCATGTGTAAATAGCATAAAGCAATCCTGCTTGTTCATAGACACGCAAATATTAAGGATGCATGATAATACAGTATACTGTACCATATCAGTTATTGCTCGATATTACTTTACTTTTTTTATGTTTAGTATTATATTTATATTTTTCTTAAAAATAACATTTAAAGCTGCGGTAGGTTTTTTTTTTTTTATAAAATAGTATAGTATTATATAGTATAGTATACATTTCTACCATTGGTTTATATGCAATCTTCAGCCGTATTAAACACCATTGTAAATGTCAACAACAACAACTTCTGCTGCCAATATTAAACACATAATTAAAATGAAATGCTTAGGAAAATCTGGGACATTCATAATGTTTTTGCAGCATCTACTTCACTCTAGAATTATGCTTAGCCATATCCCCAAACAGCACATCTGAGAAAGAATGAGAGTTTGTGAGATAAATTTCTTCTGGTAAACTATAGGATGTCAGATAAGACTGGTCGCCTGTTGATGCTAGTTTGTTAAGGAAAGCTGACCTTTGTGCATGACTGCTGTGCGAGCGTATTAAAAGTCAAGCAGCAGGGACGGACGAAGGCTGGCCAGAGGTCAAACTATCATTTATATATGGATCAGAGAGATGAAGAGGAAAAAACGAGAAAGAGCAAATAAAGCACAAAAAGAGTTTCTGTGATGCAGAGATTTCCACACATTCTCTTGATATGTTGAGTTGTGTTGCTTATGTTAGAGATGCAGGTTCGAAGTTACCTTTTTTAGACATAAACATTCATTTAATTAAATGTCACTTACAGTAAGCTATAAAAAAAAAAATGACATCATTGCGTAATAGTCATACAGTACTTAAAGTCTTCAGCTCGTGCGTCCCCACTCAAGGCTGCAGAACAGATGTGTGAGCTCAGAAAATTGTGCCACAATCTGGGAGCATCTTCCTCGAGGGAGATCCTAATTGGTTTCTCTACCCCCCTCTATCCCAAACAAACACTCTAATTCTATAGTGTTTCTCTGTGAAATTAGAAAGCCACAGAAATCATAACTGATGAGCGTATCAGAGTAGTATGGCCAGATTATAGCCGCGTTCTCTCAGTCTCTGCAGTATGTGTTGGATTGTTTTCCTCAAAGTGATGGGCTGCTGTGAGGAAACACTGGATTATGAAAGAACAGCCATTTAGCCGCCCAGCATGGATATTTTTAGGATCTTATTTGAGGATGAGTCATTAAATTATTCCTTAATTTAATGCATGCCATTAATGAAGAGGTTCAAGTAGAGAATTGAAGTGCTCTGTCTGAGTTTGTATTGTGGAATTTTGTTGATTGAATTTAAATATGAACATTTTAAAGGAATAGTTCCCCTAAGGAAAATTCTATTAATATTTATTTACAATCATGTCACATTTTCTTCTTTGTGTGTGTGTACATAGATAGATAGATATTGTATTGACAAATAAACCAAAAAGCAGCATCAGTGTCAAAACAGAGCCCATATGACTTGTGCACTTTTTCCAAGTCTTCTAAAGCCATAATTTCAACGGATTCGGTAGTGGATTTGGAAGACGTTTGTGGTGTTTTGTGGGTGTTATTTATTTATTTTTCTTTATTTATTTTTAACTTATTGATGTGGTTGCTATGAACTGTTGTTTCATGAGAAAGATAAGCATGGTGATTATTAAAAAAGCACAGCATGTGGGTGAGTAAATAATGACAGAAATGTATTTTTGGGCTTTGCTAACATTTTAATAAGGGTTTGTTTATATTCGGTGTTGCATATGTGGATACTGAATACATAGTTTGCACTAAATCATGTTCAGTTTTACAATCCTTCACAGTGTTGCAAAGTAGATCAAATGTGTTACCTTTTTCTGCATCCTCTGTCTCCATTTTGTCATCTTTTTCTTTTTCCTTTTTTGATTTAACTTTCTTTCTTTTAAATCTGTTGTAAATGCTCTTGCATACCTTCTTTGCATTCAGTTGTGTGGCCATGTACAGTATATCCTGGTATTTCTTTCACACCAGTGGAGGGCGTTCCACAGCATTAGAGCTTTTTCACAGGCTGGTGTGACCTCCTGACCCCTGCTGAGCGGCGTCCTATCCACTCTGACTGTGAGGGTCAGTCTCCTGCTCTCACTACGAAGCAAATAATGGAAATTAAATCTCACACAGACATCTCATCAGACATTCTTTGTTTCTTCCAAATATCAGTAAAATTAATGATGTTCTTCTAATAAGAAAATCAAGATAATTTTTCTATTTTGCATGATTCACATTAGACATTTCTTTACATTCCAATGATGGTTGTGCAAATTGGCATGTTAAGCCTAAAACTGGCCTCTTACTGCGGTAAAATTACAGTAAAAATTTGTTTTGGTTTTCTTTTTGTGTTTAGCAATTTATTTTGTCAGGTTTGATCAATTTTTGAAATGTTTTTGAAAGAAGTTTCTAATGCTCTAATGGTTTGGGTTTCTCTTAAAAATATAGTAAAAACTTGTAGTATATTAGTGCATTTTGATAAATAAATAAAATACACACACTATATAGTAACTTCTAATCATCAAAGAATCGTCAACATATTTATCATGTTATCTACAAATATATATATATATATATATATATATATATATATATATATATATATATATATATATATATATATATATATATATATATATATATATATATATATATATTTATTTATATATATATATATATATATATTTATATATATATATATATATATATATATATATATATATATATATATATATATATATATATATATATATATATATATATATACAACCCATATAAAGGTTTTAAAATAAAATATAATTTATTCTTGATAATATTATATAGTTGTTTATCTTTTTTGTTGTTAATTTTTTAGTGGTTTATGGCTTTTTGGGTAGTTGCTAAGGTGTTGCTATTGTGTTCAGAGTGTTTGGTTGTGTGTTGCTAAGTGGTTGCTAGGGTATTCTAGATGTTTGGAATAGTGGTGCAATGATTTTCGGTAACACTTTAGAATAATGTTCCATATTAATTAACATGAACAAACAATGAACAATACATTTATAACTGTGTTTATTTATCTTTGTTAATGTTAGTTAATGAAAATACAGCCATTGTTAGTTCATGCTAATTCACAGTGCATTAACTAATGTTAACTAGCATAACTTTTGATTTGAATAATGCATTACTAAATGTTGAAATTAAAATCAACTAAGATTAATAAATGCTCTAGAAGTATTGTTCTTGCTTTGATCATGTTAACTAAAGTAGTTAACGAACATTAACTAATAGAACCTTATTCTAAAGTGTTACCTGATTTTCTTATCCATAAATATGGCTTGTGTCCATGATTGGCTTGGTAGGAATTTGCCCATTTAATCTTTAGACAAGTTTGATTGCTTAAAAATTAATGCTTCATGATCGCATAATTTGAAGTAAAGTATCATACAAATCCAAAGCACAGGCCATGCGGGAGTTTATGCACGGATCAGGTGTTGGTCCTAATCTTCAAATTATAACCAATAATGAAGATTGCATTATCAAGTGCTTTTGGTAATTCCAAGTTTTAAATTGTGTGTGGTTTCCTCCAGTGATGAAATGTGTTGTCAGTGATTGGTCAGATGGACGGTGCTGCGGAGGTCAGGACACAGAACATTAGCTGTGTAAGTGACTGAGAGCTGTTTCCCTAGTGTGAGCGAACCGTAGGTCAAGCAGATGCAGCTGATGGAACTAAGTGTGTGCCTGAAGCAGGTCTTATAAGAAAGGGGCTGCAGTCCATTCACTGCATTGCAGGACCGCTGTCTCCTGGGAACCAGAGGAATTTATGAGCAGGGACTATATCATTCATACAGAATGTGGATCAAATATATAAATGTGTGAATATATCTAATACAAATATGTATGTAAAAAGTTGTCATTAGTCAGTTTTTCAAATTGTGTAATTGTAATTTGTCCAGGATTTTACCATTTACAGTATACGGTTGGGGGGGGGGGTATGGTGGGGTCGGAAAGGAGCAGTGAGGGGTCCATCTTTTCCTCTGTCTCTATTCATTGTGCCTGCCAGGCTTCATCAGTTCTGTTGCTTCATTCATCCTGTCGTTGTTCTGTCAATCACTCATTCATCCTGTCACCATTCATCCTGTCATCTCAGACAATATGTATCACTGTCAATTATCAAAAGTCCTTTCATCCTCTTCCTCTCACCGTTTGGACTGATGCTTGTCTTTGTGTATTTCTTTTGCAACATATTAGAGTGAACTAATGCTTAGTCTTTGATAGTCATGATCTTCTTTTGCTATTTTACAATGTGCACCTTTTTTTGTCTGTTTTTTGTTGTTGTTTTTGGTTGATTTTTTAGCGTAGCAGCACACAAACATTTAAAAAAAATACATAATTACATTCATGTAAATAGCCTTAATTTTTGTTAATTTAAATAAACCTTGAATAATTTATATATAGTTGCCCTGGCAACTAACTAAAATAAAATTAATCTATTTTCTGGAAATACTAAAATGAATAGAACTAAAGCTGAATAACAACCTAAATTAAAGATAACTAAATAATATATATATATATATATATATATAAAAAAAAAGTGAACATAGCTAAATTACTAAAGCTTAAATAAAAATTAAAATGGATATATGAATATATATATATATATATATATATATATATATATATATATATATATATATATATATATATATATATATATATATATATATATATATATATATATATATATGTTTAACGACATGAGGATGAGTAAATATTCATTTCTGAGTAAACTCTCCCATTTTGTTTATTTATTAGCTTTTTTTTTATGTCTTTGTTATAGTAATGCTACCGTCTCTTGGTGTAGAAAATCAGCCTCATAGCCTCATAGTCTTATTCACAATTTCTGCCAAATTCTGCCAACAGCCATGTGGTTGTGGCCTTCACAGATGAGACCGAGCTCAAGTGCATGCGGATGCTTCATTCCAAATTGGAGCCGGCCTGGCCCCGAGGGCTCTGAAACATAGGAAGAAAAAGTCAGAGTACGCTTTATGACAGACTCCAGAGCCACTCCTTCAGTAAAGTAATTAGGTCTTATTCTCTAGCGCACAATGGAGGCTTTTCTATACAGCGGGAGGTGGGTAACAATTGATGGTTGGATCCGGCCTGCTTTTTTTTTCCAGAGATCTACGATTTCTCTTCATAGATGTATCAGTCCAGGAAGTGTGCATTTAGTGTGTATTCAGGGGTCGGTTCGGTGCACAATAAAACCGAAATTAGAGAGGCAGAGAGAGAGCCAGCTGTGACACAGGTCGCCTTGTTCAGACACATGTGCATAATGGATCACTTTCATTCCACGGCCGTCGCATTTGCACATGAGAAAAAGGGGGGAGAGAGAGTATGTGAGCGAGGGGAGAACAAATGGGCATGGCTGTTAAATTAAGTGTGGAATGAATGCATTACGAGCTATTAGGGCAAAGAAAAGGAGTGTCCTAAAAACACAGGCACATAATTGTGAATTCTGATGCTGGAGTGCGTTCAGAGCCCCCACGGCCCGCCTTCCGGACGCAAAATCCCCAGAGTGCTCCAGGTCCGGATTTGGAATATAATGGGGTTTGTTGGGGTGACGGTTTTGTACAGTAAGGGTGGAGGGATGGCATACGTTCTATTTTTTTTTCCCGGTTTCCAGCATTTAGGTCAAACTTTACCTCTGGTCTTCACTCAATCTGGCCCTGCTGCTCGAGTGAAGGTGCCCAAAGCCACAGGGCGGCATTCTGGCATTTTCTAGAATCCCATACCCCGTCGAGCAGAGATCAGCCCAGCGTGAGATTTCCTTAGCGTGGGCTTCTTTAATGCAGTGTCTCAGCATGCCTGTTTCCCACCTTAATGGGTAAGCAACCCTCTCTCGCATTTGAGTTTCAGGTGTTTTCTCTGTTTAGTTGCGTTCTCCAGGGAGTCGCAGCCTGAATGGATTAGGCCACGTTTAGACGGATGACTGCTGGCGACCAAAGCTTTAAATGTATTAATCCCTCTCTTATCAAGCAGGAAATGATGAATTGCCTGAGCCTGCTCCAGGCTAACCTCTGCTGTCGTTTGAACAGAATCAAAGCTTTAAATCACACACTGCAGCACCTGGCGATGTGTGTGTGTGTGTGTGTGTGTGTGTACGTACTGTGCCCTGTTTTAAACTGATTTAGTAATGCTTTGATGGGGTGAGGGAGGTTAGGAAATGAGTATGAAAAGTAAATTAAGAATTCTACATGGGCTTTGATGAATAGAATTGCTGACTAGGGAAAATTGCGCGGCTGTTGTCGTGTTCCATCCAATCTGATAAATTCCACCCATGGCTGCGAAACAGGAGCAGCAGTCAATCAATGCTTTTACAGCCTCTTTTTCAGGTGAATGATGTGCTTTATGGCCCTGTCTGGCACCTGTACTCGATTTCTCAATGCCCTTGCCCCGTACCTCTGTGTGTGCTTCCAAAAAATGGGAACATCAGCATTCCAATTGCTCCCTGCAACGTTTGAAATTCTGCCGTTCCTCTCGTTTATCATTTATAGCTTCAGGCTAGCATCCCGTCTGTGCAGTGCACCAAAAACTATTTCCATCACAAGTGCATGTTAGGCTTTGGTAAACTATGTGAAAGGTTTATACATATGAAAATAAACATCAAAGGCTTGTTTGTCCTGTAATGTGACACACACACACACACACATGTATATATATCTCGAATTGAAACGCAAAAATGTCTCAAAAGCTATTTTTTTCTCTGATCTTGCCACATAAGAGGGGTCCTAGGGAAACAATTTTAAAGTGTGTCCTAGACTGTTTGATATTTCGAGTCTAAAAGGCCACATATGGGAGATGCATTGGACATTATTACAAAACACACCAGATGCAATTTTTATTTTAAAGATTGCCATTGTATTTCACCGTGCCTGTTGGATTAGCATTATGTAATTTAAACCTTTCCAGGCTCATCTGTTAAACTGTCTGTTGTGGCATTTAGAAGTGATGGTTTGATGATTTTCTTCACAAACCATCAATCAAATTTAAATGTCAAGTCTTTATGGCGAAATTCAATGTCCCTTTATTTCATTTCATAAAGTTAGCAGTTCCTCTGTAATTTGTAAGTGCCAGAACTTTCCTTTTGATGGCTTAATGGATGCATTATTGAATTTGCACATTTAATCATATTTACACGGCATTAATCAAATGTCATTTCGATTCATTTTCATACCCAGGCGAAAAAGTGTATTTAGGACAATCAATATGTTTGAATAACTCACAGTAGCTGCTTTAGCTGTAAACAGAAAAGTTTGTGTGAAAGCACAAGGGCTCTAATATTCAGTTTTTTAATGCAATAAAGCAACTATTATTTTTGTTTTCACAGCAATTAGTTCCGGTTCTGGAATTTGATTGGATTAGTGGCATTCCATATTTCACTGTTTGTTGTTGCTCCTCTCATATATGTTGTTCCAAATGTAAATTACTTGATATTAACCTTTTCTTTATCAGACTGATGTATTAAAACAATATCACATTCACAATCGTGATATTTAGTACAGCAGCATTCTTGCTTTTAGGTATTCCTTCATTAATAGTATTTAAAATGCACAATTTTAAGATCAAAGGAGCCATTTTTTGCTCAATACTTTGTAATTTGAAAAATATTATAAAGAAAAACAACAAAATAAGAGGTAAACCAAGCCAAAATCAGACCAAAAGAGAAATCAAAGGAGCCTTCTAGCGTCTCTTATAATAGCAAATAAGTAGGACAGCGATTTCTTTCATTCAACATTAAAGGATTAATCATTTCTCCGTGACATTCTCTCTCAGATGAAGGTGAATGTTTGTGTCTGTGTGTTTTTAATATAATCTCTTTATCTGTCTTGTTATTTTTATTTGTCACAGCTCTGCTCTGTGTCATTTAAATTTGAATGATTCCCTGTGGGATTTATGAAACATTAACTACATCATTGCTGGATTTTTCTTCTTGAATCAATAAAGCACCTGTCAATCTATCAGTCTATAAGCTGGATTGACTGGGAGCTTCACCCACAAATCCTAAACGAATGAATTTCATTGAAAGCAAGACGGCATAAAATATGGAGGGGTATTGACTGCTGGGCTGCAGTGAATTTTAATATGTCCCCACCTGCATGAAGCTCGGGGGTTTGTGGGTAAACTTGTGGACACCCGAGACAGCACCGAAACAAGAACTCCCTTTGAATGTGTGGAGGTCACAGGAAACATTTGCAAATTATCTCACTGATGCGTCTTCTGATCTCCACACAGATACTGGAAAACCAATCTGGCCTACTGATTGGTATCTTATCTGGCTGCGCTTGGAAAAATGTTCACAGTTTGGTGCAGGGACAAAATAATTCTCACTCTCTGCTCTAAATAACATTGAGAATGGCAAATGTGCAAATGAGCTTTTGATTTAATTTTAGCCATAACATTTGGAAGAGTGAGTGAGATACCAAACTGTTTCAACACTGACAAGCAGGAGAAGCTGTGAGAAAAAATGAGAAATGTACTGTGTTTCGACATCTCCGTCTTTAAAACCGCATACGAGAGATATAAGACACCGTATAGCGAGTGCTTGTACGTCAAATAAACTCATGTGGTACACAAAAGTGGTGTGGTCTTTCTGTTTACACTCTGCAGCCTCATGTGTGGTTGTTTCCTCAGTCACACTGAAGCTCACCCTGAACAAACCTGACTTAGATTTCAGCTTGGAGATGAAGTATTTGCATGCTTTGTTCTTCCAAGTGGGTTGCTGTGCAGACAGACTGTGGGCAGTGCTGACTTTGTTCCTGTTATCCTTTTGATGAATGCTGCTGCCGCTGTGGGCATTACCTCCCTTCGTGCGGGGCCTATTGATCAGGGCCATTGCAATCTAGTACCTGCACAGGATTACTGTCTCCACCGTTAGTCACAATCAATGACTCCGAGACAGCCGCAGCTAAAACGTCCTCGCAGGAGACAGAGCACCTTTAATTTTTGTTTATTGAAGATGACGCACATGTGGAGAGCAATAGCAGAAGTCTGATATTTGGCAGAGTTTACTCTGATAAACTGCCTGTGTGAGTTCTTGTCAAAGTTGATATACATTTCAGAAAGCTCTTCTTTGGGAATTTCTCCGTACTGATTCGTCCAGCCCTCCGGCTTGGGACAGACATACTGTAGCTTTGCCAGTTTCGAGGGGCTGAGTTCTGTTAAAGTGGGTTTGGGGTTGATTCAATATTATTTCAGAAAACATTGCAATACATGCTGTTTAAAATATGCATTTTTTGAATGCTTTCTGATTAACAGTTTCTACGAACTACAACAAGAGCATCTCACTAATTACTTGTCTTTAGAAAAGTGGTTTTATGTCAGGGCCATGATACATTTATATTTCTGTTTTATACACACATTTACATTCATATAAAAATTAACAACACCCACATGTATGTCATCATTTGTAACACAATTTTTATTGTAAAAAATATATTGGGTGTGGGACTGTGGGTTCGAATTACGTTGTAAAAACAATAGAAGTAAATGTAATATCCTTATTAGAAGTAAACGTGTGTATATAAAATACAAAACAAATGAACAATATAAACATTTTTCTTTATGGCAATTTTCTGGCAAGGTATTAAATTGCCTCAGAATGTAGTTTTTCATCGATTTCATAATTTTGTCACTTTAGGAAGAAAGTTTCATTAGAGATGTCACAGGTTCTTCCTAAAAGTTCATGGTTGTGTAACTGATGAATAGGAAGGAACTGAACCATAGTATGTCAAATTAATTCGGGAAAATTACATTTATAATAACTCCTTACACTTATATAGTGCTTTTCTAGGCATTCAAGACACTTTACATAGTCAGGGGGTATCTCCTCATCCACCACCAGTGTGCAGCATGATGCGATGATGCGACGGCAGCCATATTGCACCAGAACGCCCACCACACACCAGCTTACTGGTGGAGAGGAGACAGAGTGATGAAACCAATCAGCAGATATGGGGATTGTTGGGAGGCCATGATGGTCAATGGGCGAATTTAGCCAGGATGCCGAGGTCACACCTCTACTCTTTTTGGAGGGGATTTCTACTGACCACAGAGAGTCAGGACCTTGGTTTAATGTCTCATCTGAAGGACGGTGCTTGTTGACAGTATAGTGTCCCCATCACTACACTGGGGTGATAGGACCCACACAGACCACAGGGTGAGCACCCCCTGCTGGCCTCACTAGCACCTCTTCCAGCAGCAAACTAGTTTTCCCAGGAGGTCTCCCATATTTTACATTATTTAGATTATTATTTTTCTCCAGAGAAGTTTATCAAATTCCACTCTGATTGATTGTCAGTTTTGAAATATAGCCAACATAAACAGTCGACAGTACAGGTCAGCATACACTGCCAACTATTTTACAAACGGAATATCCTCACCCCACAGTAATGACTCCTGACAGTCAGAAACCTCACATTTGGCTGAATGCGTGATTAAAAGTGACAGTTTATATGGTGTGTTGGATTCCCCTCCCGATCTCATGAGCAGAAAGGCAAACATCGCGGTTCAGTATGACCCTCTTCAACCCTATTTTAATTGCAAATACTGAGTGTTTATTGGAGCTATTTTGCCTCTTTTGTGGCAGTGAGCTGTTGACCTTAAGGAAATGGAAATTTGCCATCAGTGAAGCAGCAGCCATCTGCCCTCCATCTGCAAAACAGAGGGAGAGATATCCCTTACCCTAAGAGAGATGGACAGAGAGATTATACTTGTCTAATCAGAATAATGATATTAGACTCACAGAATCAGTATAATTTCATTAGACCAATAACCCTTGTTGGCTTCTAGATGCACCATTAGAGGAAAGTGCAAAAGTATCTTGGCCTGGAGCTTTGAATCCACTGCGATCCGAACATATTCTGACACGCAGAGGAGATGAAGCGAAAAACCGATCCATAGCAATATTTGAATTCCAGAGCTGCTAGGCGGAAATCAGCTGCTTTATTGACTCGATTGATTACATTCTTGTGACCCTCGTGACCTTCCTGTCCCGCTTTCTGTGATATCAGCTTTGGCATGATTGATCTAATTCTTTGTCGTTGGTTAATCTAAACAAACTGGAAGACGGAAAAAAAAAAGTGTCAGATCCCATTGTGTAAGCTGTTCTCCTCGGTCAATGAGTGAGTCTTTCTAAATATTTAGCTAATGTCGGTGTTGTGGCCCATTTGGTTCCCACTGATTGAGGAGTCTGCTAGGATATCTTTGTATTTTTTCACCTTGATGTGAAAGGCGGTCAATCAGGGTCTGTAGACAATGAGACACATTGATTGACTGGAAGCTGAAATAAACTGGAGTCGCTTGTTTGTCCGTTCACAGCTGCAGGCTATAATTGGATCTGGAGTGAGTGACACTTAGATTCTAAAAGATACATCTGGCCAGCTGTCAGCATCTGTGACTCCGTCTTCATTATGTTGCCATTACTCATAAATTAGCCACTAGAAGTGGAAGGAAGCTCTTCATGTCATTTACTCGTTTTTCCCCATTTTCACACTGTTTCTCTAATGTGTATATATATTATACACATACATACACACACACACACACACACACACACACACACATACCTATTATTGTTGTTCTAAATTTAGATGATATTTCGAATCAGTAGCTTTATATAAAATAAGTGTATGTCTCTGGTATGTGTCTATGTAGATAGCAAAGAAAATGTTTTTGGTGATCTATATTTGTAGATTTTAGGGAGGTTTGCAGGTTCAGCATGTCTTTGTCTCCTGCTGCTCCTCTCTGACAGGAAGTGAAGATCCCGGCGAAGGGGTGGACGGCATATGAGTAAACTGAGCTGCACAGCTGGAGCTCCCTGCTGCGTCCTCATTGGGCCCTGCAGCCCGTTGCCACGGTACCAAATGCCTAACCATGAAATATGGATTCAGATCAGCTAGCATGTTGTCATAATAGAAAATAAACCCAAACCTGAGAAAACACAGAACTCGACACAACTTCAGAGGGAAATGCACAACAATGAACCTCCTAGTGATCGCACAGCAAATTTGTATTTTTCCTAATCCACCGCCTGACCCCTTTTCTCTATCAGTATGTGCATCACATGCTATCTCTGTTCCACCATATCCTAACTGCTGGAGGTTGTCTCGGTTTAGTTCTGCTATGGGCTGCTTTATATTCACTGTCAGTTTGCCAGGTGTAAATTAGCCATGATAAGTTCTGCCCTTCACCGCCGTACTTCTGCTGTTATGACAAAGTCTGCCAGTCAAAGCATGCATCAGATCAAACAAAGAAAACCCTCTGTGTTTGTTCTCTAAAAACACAGGAGAGGTAAGTGTGTGTGTGTGTATTCCGATCTTACCTTCAATTCCTATTTAGGCACAGCCAGAGAGCCATATACACACATGCTGCTCTTTCAAAGCAGCCGTATTATCTTTACTACGCTTCATGTCACATTGAATTTCCCCTCCATTTGTGCGTTTCAGCAATTAGCCATGGGGCCCAGAGCAGCTCTTCCCATAATGAAACCCCCCTGTGGCTTGCCTTTATCTTTGATTAGCAAATGCCTCAGCAAGTACTTTCTATTTAGTGATATTATATCAAATTCAAAGGTGACCAGTATCAACTCTGTATCCTTAAGAACTGGAGGTTTCCTGCAGAGAGAGGTAGAGCCATGCTGAAGTTTCATGCTTCATGAATCTGGGAATTGATGCTGAGCCGTCACAAGGCCGATGCTAAAAAGATGAATGTCCTTCCAACTAAACTGAGAATTTGCACAACTTGCATAAAATGTCATTGACATTAACAGACATGCTATTAAGAAAATAGCCTGGAAATGGCAGCCATGAGCATCATACTACTTTACTGGTTTGCTTTGTTTAGTTTACACTATGGACTCTAAAATAAAAATAAAATAACTTCTTGAAAATGGTATGCATATATCACTTTTCTTTCTGAATTTCTAAAGGGTAATAATTCTTAAACCATTATAGAAACTGCATTAAATCAATTTATTTCTGTCCATAGATGAGGCAAATGAGCCATCAAAGTTTTGTAATTTGTTGACTATTTTGTCTCAGAATATCCTGTGTGATATCTAATATTTCTCTTGCTGCTGTTGTTGCTGTTGTCAAGTATGGATTGGTGAAACCTGTTCAGTCAGACATGTGACAGGAGGAAATGACACGTAGCGCTGGTGAAAACTTACCCCCATTTGACTTAATGGCTAATGAGAATACACACACACACACAGTTGCAGGTCTGCACGCAGGAAGTGAAGGTCTGCTCATAATTACTGATTTATTTGGGTTGGTTTCCATTGACAGAGACCTTTCAGAGTATTTCACGATTCCATAAGCAGAGAAAAGCATAAATATGCCTCTCACATTTCAAATGAAATGTAGGGTAATTTCATTGGTCAGTTTGTACAAATTTGAGAGTAAAATGTTAAGGAATTGAATTTCTTGGGTGCATTTAGTCCAAATATGAGCTCACAAAGTGGTAGAAACTGGTTTGATTTATTGCATTAAACCAGGTTTGGATTTAAGTGTTGTGTAAAGAATGAAGTGCAACTGCAATTTGCCATAAAATTATGCATTTTGTGGGATTATGGTTAAACAAGGTACCCTATAGTCAACAAGGATAACCCTAAGGTCCTCTATGGAATAACCTTCTCTTTGAAGAAAAGAAAAGTAAAGAAAGTAATTTTTAAAGGTGGAGCAAGTTATTACATTTTGATCAAAGATTATGAAGACAAACAAGTTTTCCTTTGGAATAATGTGCACTGATGAATCATGCACTGTAAGATCTGAAACGTACATTAAGAAAGTAAATAAGGTCCGTTTTGATTTCATGTTGACTTTAAAATCTAATTTCCCATGCATACTAATCAGGTTTTGAGTCAAATGTCTCTTTTTGTGTCTTTATAAATCAAAGCTCTTTTCTAAAACAAACTTTGATGAATCACAACTGTGTTCCTGTGTTCCAAATCTATTTCTTTAATTATATATATTTTTTAAATAATAATAATAAAACAAGATGAAATGTCAAAAACTACTCCCACTCTCTCTTCTGCACAAGGTTGTCTGAAGAGGTGAAACATATTTGTTTTGGATCTGTGAACACAGCTCCCTCTGATCCCTATGCGCTCTTTAACACAGGCCTTGATTATTGTTCTGTGGAGGTCTTCAAAGTCAGCCGCAACAAAGACCATCTCAAAGAAGTGTCAAAAGTACAAGGATTCACAATAAACACTGTCAGATGTGACAGTTTGATCAGCATGTTGCTTTTTGAATGCTATATATTGGCAAAAAAAAAATCTTAATATATGCGTTAGGCTTTGAGGAAATTAGCTCTTCCTTGTTGAAATACCATTGTAACCCCTTTTATATCCATAGCATTGCATATTCTGATTTCCCGTGTTGGGACATGATATATATATATATATATATATATATATATATATATATATATATATATATATATATATTTCATGTTGACATTAACTTCTGATTAAACATCTGTTGCGTATTTAATGGGGTCGCATGCATATCACTGTCTGTCTGTGTGTGTGTGTGGAGTTTGAGTGTGTGCTTGATCTGTAACCAAAGCCATGGTCTTCCCTCACCTCTTTCCTCTCCAGAGGTCTGTGGCAGGCATTCTGTTCCCCCTCATCTGCCACATATACTGATCTCATTACCTGCTGTCATATCTTAGCTTCTCTCTCCTCTCTCCTCTCTTTCTCTTCCTCTCTTTCTGTCTCTTTCCCAGCCTTCTCCATGCATTACATTGAAACACAGAATTATTGTATTTATAATAACTGTAAGTCATTCTATGTTATCCATCTGATGTGTATGTGTGTGTGTGTGTGTGTGTTTGTGTCTCCACAGCCTCTCCACCAGCCCACCACAGACGCCCCACTATAAAATTCCCTTTTATTTATAGCTTGTTTGCTTTTTATTAGGTGGCGGCACAGACCCCAGCCATTCCCTGCCGTTTGATGTGCGCTGCTCTCTTGTCACTGATTACAATTCTCATCTGCACAAAGACAGAACGGAAGGAAGGCTGTTAAAAAGAAAAGAGCAGGTTGCCACCGGTTTTCAGAGGGGATCCCATTTATTTGCCTTTCTCCATCTCTTGTTTCTCCATGGCTATGTGCAGAGGCGGACAGTAGTGAAGTATTTTTTACCTTACTCAAGTAAATTTAAAAAGCGTCTGTAGTTTATCAGAGTGTTTTTCATTGGAAAACTTTACTTCACTCCAAAGCAAAATGTCATACTTTTTACTGCACTTTATTTCATAAATGAAAGTTTGTCTGTTTCATCTATATCTGTCTTTCTGTCATTCTGTTTATCGTTCTACTCATTGTTCTACTGTTATGTTGTTCTATCTGTCTCTGTCTGTCTTTCTGTCTGTCTGTCTTAGCTATCATTTATCTGTCATTCTGTTCCTTACCTATGTATATGATTGTAAACGTATACTACTGTATATATTTCTATCTATACTCTATATACAGTACCTCTTAATGTCAGTGTACTTTTGAACAAGATGCACAATATATGAATCATTTGATACTGGAATGATATTGGTTATAATACAGCCTCAAAGTAAAGAAGTGAATGGAACGAGACACCCCCTATGACTATGTCCCCTCTGCAGGATTATTAGAACAGCCCCGGTCCTAAATTACACCTCTTTTTCTGCCTCAATGTGATACGACTTAAGCCACTAGTCTGTTCTAAATATTTACAACTGATTTGCTGCCTTTTCTCTTATGATCATATCTGTAAAATGGCTTTAGGACTGAGGATGAGAGATTGCTTTTGGATTGGTTTCAGCTTTCTAATCCTCTCTCGCTCTCTCTGTCTCAATCTCTCTCGTCTTCCCTCCTGCTTGGCAGGCCCACCTGGAGTCATTAATATCAGCAGTTCCACCTGTTAGCTCCAGGGCGGTGAGGCTGCAGCCAGGGCTGTCATTAGCCAGAGTGAGGTTGTGCTCCCAGCCTGCGACCTGCCTCGTTTGCCTGCCTAATTTATTTACTGCAAGTCAGTGGCAGCGTCGGGACTCTGTAGGGTCCTTCAGAGAGCTCTCTGTCTGTGTCCCCCTCTCTCTTTCTCTCTCTCTCTTTAAAAACGAAATAGTAGGTGCCATAAATTATGTGAATGGAGGTCTTAAACAGGGCAGGGTGAGCGGAGGCAATGATTGGTCACAGTTTAATGGGACTCCGCTTGTGCTTTAGAAAACTCTTAAAGCTACCAGGCTTCGGTCAGTTTTTGCTTTACAGCATGCACAAGCACAAAGTAAAGTAGCCGAAGGCTTTCTGACACTGATAACAATACGTCTAGGTTTTTCATTTTCTGTAGGTTACTGGGTTCTTAAAGTCAACAGGAAATCCAAAATTGACTCTGTTTACTTTGTAAATACACTTTCCTGGTCTTTCAGCAAAATTACTTTTCAGACTGTTCAAAATGCAACTTATGTTTGCTAAGATCTGATTTTTTTTCTGTTTAAATAGTAGTCACTTTTGCAAACACGCCCACATTAGTTGTCATGGTTACATCACAAATTTACATGAGATTTTAGCAAAATGTTTTTTTCCCATTATTATTGATTTATTTTATTTTTTTCTGTAATAGTAGTATTCTAATTCTGATCAAATTTACCACAGACAACACTAAAACTGCTGTTTTAATGAAGCCTTAGTGTTGCAATACCTGAGCTAACACTCATCACATAACAGATGATGAAAAACACATTAAATTAATTTAAACATAAAAAATTAGACAAATTCATAGAAATAAGACTTTAAGTATATTTCAATCTGCTTATGAATATATTATTATTTTACATTGTAAAAGTCTGTACTGTCACTTGTGCATTTTTCTGAATTAAAGTGCCCCCCCTACCAAAATAAATAAATAAATAATTTAAATGACCCCAAACTTTTCAACTATATTATATATGCAATGTTTGAATGAAGTTATTGTCACAGCACACAAGGTAACAACCCATCACACAACAAACTACAAAAAAAATCCATTATCAGTAAACAACTGACTGAGACTATTGCTTGTCATTGAACACAGATTAAATCCAGTGACTTTCTGTGTCCCAAATCCAGTGATTTCAACTGAAAACCACATGAAATATTTCCTCACACAGATTTTGCAACGTGTTCAAGTTAGTCCCTCAAATTTGCTGCGTTGACCAAGCTGTGGCTTCTGTATGCACTCTACTTCATATATCACTACACTATTGGCAATTGACTATTTTGGCAATGTGACACTAATATGACCACATCTTAAGGTGTAGTTTCTGTCCTTTCTCTCTCTCTTCATCACTCCTGAGATAAACACTCGAGCTGGGCCGGGCATCATGAAGGTGCTTTGAAGAGCATAGAGCAGTGATTAATGCTCTCGTAAAGAAGGTGAGCTGATTTTGATGGAGGGGTTTATAGATCTTGCTGCTTCAGAGGGTGGGTGGAAGGGTGGAGGGGGTTTCTTATCCGTTTAAGCAGCTTTCTGTCAGAAAACAGAAGTTCTCAAACTCTATTTGACAAACCAATGTCCAGCTGCATGTACCACAGAGGTCCACAGAGAGCCATCTCCTCCCGGTCTAGTAAGCCACATGGTTACTGTCTATCAAAACAGACAAAGTGAGTCTTCAGGGTGGGCACATACACAAACACTGAAACAACAACCTCTCTGGCTCAAAGAGCAGCTGTTTGTCATATGGCGCTATCAAGAGCTAATCATCCAGGAACGACTGGCCTCTAACAAACAATAAATCAATAGTTACTATGGCGATGGAATCATGGGGATAACAGCAGGGCCTTTTGATGCAGGCAGGTAATGAAATGATAGTACCTTGCAGACGGAGCGGCTGTCAAGGAGGCGCTGACCTTGAGTGGCTTTGTCACTTTTCCTCCAGGTGAAAGAGGAGAGAGTTCTGTCAGCGGGGAAACAGAGGGACCTCGGGGGAGCATTTCGTGCACCTGCACTGATGAAGTTATTGTATGGGTGTCAAAGAGAGAGAGAGAAAGAGAGCATTTAGGTGAATAAAAAACATTTATATATATATATATATATATATATATATATATATATATATATATATATATATATATATATATATACGTACTAAAAAACAATAACTTCAAATAATTTCTACCATGTTGTGTCTCATTTCATGTGTAAACATTGTCTTTCTGTGATTATTAACTTTCATCAAACAGCATTTTCTTATTTTCTCAGGTGAAAAAAGCCTCTGGTCTCATGTCTGACTCTTCTAAGTGTGGGCCGACATGCAGGGGTGCAGGGTGAAAGGTTGCGCTCTAGGAAGCACTTCAGAGAGGGAGTCAAACTGAGCAACTGCATTGTGGAAACACAGTGGGTGACCATGAGTGTAAGTGTCTGCGAGAGCGAGAGAAGGCGAGGGAGAACTAGAGAACGAGTGATGGAGAGAATCACACTAGAGCTTATGGTGTTGAACCGAGTGCATTTAATATTACAGATCAGTTTGTTTGGATGGTGTACAAGTGGTATCCTGATGTTGGGTTTTTATTTTTATTTCGTGGACTCCAGCACATTTGGAATTGTTTTGCAACTTTGGATGCTCCTACTCAAACTTATGAAGAATGCAATATACAAGATTTCAGACACTCTGGTAAGATGTACTATTACATTTTACTGGACTCACACTTAATGGATTAAACCAAGTGAGAAAGTAATAACCAGCATTTTGCTTGCTAATGAAATTGAAAACAGTGTAGAGTTGGGTGAAAATAGACAGATATGATGGAGCAGATCTAAAAATTGCTTTAGCCTAGACTCCATAAGCAACGGAGAATGAGAGAGACACAAAGAGAGACAGAGAGAGAGAGAGGGCTCCCTGCGCGCCTCGGCAGCTCAATCCTATTTATTGATTTTCTGTCCACTCCTTCAATATGTGGAATGTGCGCGGGCCAATAGATGATGACAAACGGGGCCACCAGGGACAGCAGCAGCTCTAATTGAACTTGATGGAGTACAGCTGAGGATCAAAGGTTGCACACACTCTATGACATTACAGGTTTTCCTCTGGCGGAGATAGAGAGACGGACTGCGTGGAGAGGAAAGGCTGGCAGGGAATAAAAAGGTGTGATCCTCTATTTCAGTGCCTCCCTCCCTAATATTCCAGGTCCTTCTCAAAATATGATTACTTTTCAGTCATGAAAAGGTTTATCAATATTACAAATCACATATAAAACCTTCAACTCTGTAACTTTTTTTTATCAAACAATAGGAATTAGTTGATTTTGTTGTTCTGCACATTTAAAAAACTGATTGGAATTTGCCATACACCTAAAACACACACACACACACACACACACACTTTTGATTAGTAATAATGTCAAGAAATTAGTATGTGGTTAGTATAGGCCTCTTGTAAAGAATCTTATTCAAAATTTCAGCATTTAGTACGTCATAAAGTCAACATTTTTTAAAATGACCATCCTCCTTCCTTTACTTTCACTGCTTGGTCAAGCACAATGGAACCTGGTGCTTTACAATAACAACCTCCTGCCAAAAGCACAAGAAAACAAGGGGAGAAGAAAAGCTCTGTGCTCTATTTTGATGAAAGTAACAAGCACAGCTTGTCGTAAATAGGCTTTCTGAGGCCCGAGGCAACTCCTCCCCCCAGGGGAGCTGCTTTCTCTCTCGCTCTCTCCCCAGGCTGCTGTCGCCAAGAGGGCCTTGCAGCTGACACAGGAAAAAAGCACAAACAAGACATGTCTTCAGCTGTTCTGACAGAGGGAGGAAATGATATTTTCTGGGAGAATGCTCACTTGTTCACTCAGGTTTTTCTCTGTGCCTCATGAGGGAATAAGACATGAGGACGACACGGTGGAAAAGCCCGATGTGGTTTTTTCATGAAAGGGCTGCAGCATCCTGGTGTAGTCTTTAATTTGAGGTTTACTGGGAAGCCTGGAAGTGGAACCCCGCAGACCTCTGGAGTCTGGAGACTTGTGTTTTGTGTGCTTGTGTGTGTAGTGTTTTTTAATCATTTATTATTATTTTTTTTGTGTGTGTGTGTGTGTGTGTGTTATTTCTGTTGTTTTTATTTCCAGTCCTCTTATGTTGAACTGTAGATCACTGTTTTTTTATTATTTATTATTATTTTTTTTTTATTTTGTCTGTCTGTCTGTCTATCTATCTGTCTGTCTGTCTTTCTGATAATTTGTCTGCTGTTTGTTCTTTCATTCTCTCTAGAATTCTATCCAAAGTTCTGATAGTTCAATCATCCTTTCTGACATTCTATCTGTATGGCCTGTTAACGTGGTTAGAAATTTATTTGAATTTCAGTTCACTTTAATTCTACCTCATTATATTCAAATTCAAATTTGCAATTGCAAAATTTGCAAAATCCAATTCATTTTAAGGAATGCTTAATTCAGTTCTGAATGCCACACAACCCCGGTGTTGTGCTGAGCTTTGTTGTGTTGTGTTGTGTTGCGTTGTGTTGCACTGTGCAGTGTGGTTCCATGCCCCAGTGGTGAGGGCCAAGCCCGACTCGTCACGCTCTGCTTGTCGTCTATGTGCACAGGCTTCTGATCCCTGATAACCCAGATGCGTGCTTATTCAAATGGGAGCAGCTCCAGGCTTCCCCTTGCAAATAAGGGGCCATCCACACATATTGTCACACAAATTAAAAACGGCCATTTGTAGGACGGATAAGAGTCTGTGAGAGGTGTGTGCACGTCTGCGTGAGAGTAAATGAGAGAGAGAGAGAGAAGAAAGGTGTGGACACACTCCAGCTGAGAGTCTTTGATGTGCACGCCCGTTCTCCTCCTCCACTGAACCTTGGTACTTCCACTTCTTCCTGCTGCTGTCATCTCCGTCCCTCTGGAATAAAGGAGGGAAAAAAGAGAGAAAGTGATTTTCTCCACACCACCACTTGCATTTGAGAGCCTTGAGCTTTCTGGGGGGGGTTCTTTCTGAATAAATCTTCACTCTTTTCTCCTCCGTTGGCTCGAATCCCCAACCGTATAAGCCAGTCTGATCCATCCATCCCAATAATAAAAGTACTGCCAGCCAGACTCTGTGAAAATAGGTTCAGCACATATTTAATTCACTTTAATTACTGCCGCATTCAGAGCTCTGGACACATTGCTGAATATGTCAACCTTTGAGTGTGCAAACTTGCACATACACACGCAGGGCGGCCGGTCATTTTTGGTCAGGCCTCTTGGATGCTTGTGCCAAGATTATATGAAACTCAGAAGTGAACTGGATTTACTATATGTGTAAAAAAGTCAGGCAGACTGAGGTTTTAATCTACTGTCTTTCCCTTTATCTCTCTTTTGCTATACCCTACCCTCAGGTAATTCTAAAATCTCCCACAATCCCACACTCTCTCCCCCTCTCTGTCTCTGTGGCTAACAGCTGGTATCGGTGTGCTTCCAGCTGTGTACTTGTTTAAAATCTCTTGTAGAGTGGCATATTTAATTTTGAAATGCCCATTTCTCTTATCAAATGATTATGAAGACAACAGTGCTGGGGAGTAGCTAACCAAAAGTAGTGGCAACTTTAGCATGACAGTGCTTTCAAAACAGAGCAGATTTTCCAGTAACAGGCTACAGCTGAAACACACTGCTGTTAAGTCACAATGCAAGCATGTTTGCAGCCAACGTCTTTTTGGAATGATTATTTTTCACTTTCATGTTATGAATAATGGAAAACATCTAATGGATAGCTTTCTTAAACAGTTTTGAGACTTTTAAATGCATAAAACTATATTTTTGGAACATATTTTTTCCCCTTCTCTGCTGCCTTTCATTTTGTATGGATAATATCTAATGAATAGCAATTTGATTAATTGTTTGATTGATTTATTTTTTTTATTTTTTGAAGGGAGATTTGTCATGGATAATAGCTAACCTCCAGGTATTATAGTTTGGTTTTGTTTGAAACACTTAAAAGTCAGGAAACTCTCATAGATTTTCAAGACCATTAATGTATTCTTAATGTTTTGGGGATTTGTTTTTATTACAAAGGCATTTTTTCCTCCATAACAATCTATTTTTGTTTTGTTTTCAGACCTTCCTAAATAGGCAGTTTTATAACCTGAATAATCTGCAAAGTGGGCCAAATATGAAGGGCGCAATAAGAATTGTAGCTCCAATGTTTCAGAACTGCTGAATTATTGTAACTCCAGTATTACATGTGCATAACTGGAGTTTTGAACTGTGCTCATTTTCTCTTTTTTAGAGATAGTGAACTGTCCTTTGCAAATTTAGTTGCAGCTCTAAGAATCATTAAAGCTGCTATCGTGGAAACTGACTCATGTGTGGGCTCTTTTTTAATGTAATGATTTGGTCTCACCACCCAGAGCTCACTGAACTGTTCCTAATGAGAACTCCATTTTATCTGATTTGTTAAAAAAAAAAAGGTCTTTGGATTTGTGATGGTGGTTTTATAAACCACTGTACAAGCATCTCAGTTACCCACTAGAAAAGACTAGCCCTCCCTTAAGGAAGAAGACTGTTTCAAACACAAGTTTGTTTCATTCTGGCATTTTTCTTTAAAGACAGGCACTGACGAACGTCCTGACATAAAGCATAAAAAAAGATCATGACAGTATATCTGCCATTTCCTGGAACAGTGCTAACCATCCCCACCTCTCAGCCTTCATCCTCTCTCTGCTTTGAGAGTACATGACCATGAGGTCAGATTTATGAAAGCACTTAATGGAGTTTCAAATGGGAGGAGCCATATATGTGTCCATATAAACCCACCAATCGCAGCAGTAAGGATGTATGCCATTTGTGGATAGAAGGCCAAATCTGTCTGAATATAGGTTATTGAAATTATATACATCTGCAACGCTACAGAGTGAATAAATAACTCTTATGAACCGGCTTATCATTTGTCACTCCACAACATGCAGAGCAACCAATAACTGTTATAAGCTGGTTCTTTTCAGTGAATCAGAACACACAGTGCAACAAGGTTAGTCAATTTCCCAAACAAATTAATCTTTTTAGCCAGCTCTTTTTAGTTAATCAAGAACACACAACACAGACAGTTCAGTCCGATTCCCAAATGAATGACTCTTATGAACAGGTTCTTTTTAATGAATCAAAAACACACAACACAGTCAGTTCAGTCCGATTCCTAAACAAATGATTCATTTCTTTTTTGTAAATCAAACACATAAAACCTAACTGTGAGACTTAAATTACTCACTTTGTTGTTCATATGACAGCATCTAAACACACACATTTTGCTTTTTGTCCATAGAAAAATGAAATGAATTAAATGTTAAATTATTGTTTGTTTAGCATTGTTGTATAAAGAAATAAGGCAATTATTTTTAAGGCAATTGTTGTATTGTTGTATCAAAAAGCTTTTTGCAAGAATTGCCGAAATGTATTTATTTATTATTTTAATTGCAATTATCTCCTCATTTGGAAATTGTATTGCATTTGTTTTTTTTTGTTTTTCAAATAATGTTCCATTAATGTTTTAAATGAAAAATTATTCACAGAAATGTAAATGATTGTATTATTCCTATTCCGAATGGTAATGATTAGGGATTAGTATTAGTTAAAGTTCCATGATTTTACCATCTAATATATCAGATGGAAAAAAATCATGGAACTTTGACATAATAATTCCTAAATATTACCATTAGGGATATTACCAGTGTATCGTGGTACAGTTATATTTTAAAGGCACACTGTAGTTCTCTCTTAATCGATGGCAGTGTTGATTATTTTTCACATGAAATTTCACAGCAGTACTAATAAACCAGGTTCTGTATATGTGCTGTGTGTTTTTACTATTGTTGTGGTTTCTGCAGGGCACAGCGGTGATGTTTCAACACTAATGGCAACACAAATAACCGCATGACATATAGCCATCTGAAAACCCTTCGGCAATATGTGTATGTGCACACATATGAGAGTACGTTACAAGCTCTGCCCATGGTGTACGAGAAAGCTTCTCAGCAGAAATGTAGCAACAGTGGTGATTTATCTTACCCTAACCCCACAGAGTGGCACACAATACCACCACCATCTACATGCTGGGTTTAATAATATGGGTGAAATGCAGCAATTCCCTATAGGCAGCCAGAGTATACAGAAGAAAAAAAAAACGTGTAAGCATGCAAATTCTTACATGTCTGAGGCAGCGTATTTACAGAGATGCAGACACAATAAGAAAATGCAGTTTGAAAATATGCAATCATTTTGCAAAGATGCACATTTCTCCTAAGCCTTGGCAATAGTTTAACTGTGACCAGTATGGTTGTTTAGTAACTTTCTACAACTCTCTGCTGTAGCTTTTCCATCATGATTGTTTGTGTGACAGTCCCGATTGCGTCAGGAAGCTGTCGGTTTTCCATATTTCAGACAGTTTTCCCATTAAAAAGGCCGAATGTGCACGAAAGGGCTGAAAGAAGACAAAGCACTAAACTCTGAGTGTTGTTTAAAGGCAGTTTAAGGTGCTTTTCCTCCACACAGTCTGTCAGAAACCTGGAGCATCTCAGTTTGACACAGACTCAGAAAGCGTGACGGCTGTGCCATTGCATCGTCTCCATTCATTGTCATTTATAATTTCCCTCTTTTCCCACACTCTATCCATACATATATCCATATTTTTCACAAATCTTGTTTCAGTCTCCATTTAGTAGAGAGATAGAAGGAGAGAGAGAGAAAGAGAGAGAGAGAGAGCGCTATTTATCCATTTTACACCTCCGAATTTTCGCTCTGCATCTCTCCTCTATAAAATAATAGTTCCAACCCACACAAAACATCACTGAACCCTGCTCGCCTGCATTTATTACGCTCCCCTCACCTGCCTGGTGAATGGAACACCACCAATGCACTTCCACCGCAGCTGAAAGTTTCGTAACGGTGCACTCTTCTCGATCTGATTTCACAGGTTAATTACACTGTTTTGTTGGTATGCTTTTACATCTATTCAGACAAACAAATAATGCTCATCATCTCTCAGATAATTAAATGGACTTTGACTAAACGAACACCCCCTCCCTTTCTAATAAAAAGGGCTCATCTCCACAACATTCAAGTGTTCTTCACTTTGACAAGTGTCATTTAAAAACCGTTGTTGGTATGGCAACCACAGACTCATTACAGTTAATTCACTAATTGCTAACTGGAGCTCTGATTGTTCAAAATTACCTCAGGGACATGGTTAACCCTTCACTTGGTATGCAGATCAGGCAGCCTGTTAGTCGCTACTGCTCATAAAGGCCTCTAATTTAGCACAATGCTCTTTAAATTCGCTTCCTCCCCCTCTTTTTTTCCCCTCCCGTTCTCCGTTGGTCCCCTTGCATCCCAAAGCCCCATCAAGCAGTTTGTAATCAAGAGGCTGGTTGCCATGGTGATTAATCGTTGCCTTTTCTGTCAGCGGTTTTTCGAGAGATGGGGCTTGATGTTTGTTTGTTAATGGGCCAGTAAACAATGGGACTGGAGTCTTTTTTTAATCGCCTTCATGGATTTGCCCCCGAAAAAAGCCCAATGCTGAATCTAAATCCTTGTTATATCTGAGCAAAAAGGGTGATGGACAAATTTGTTTTACAGGGGAAAATAAATGACCTAGCCAGTGTGGAGACTATTGTATTCAGTAATTTTGGATAAACATCTACATCGGTGGAAAAAAAAAAAGATTTATTATTGTAGTTACAAGAAAATGCTTTCAGTTTTCTACTTCAAAATTTCACAGTTACTTGCTGTTGCTTTGTAAATATTTGTGAAATGTACTGGCAATTTCTGAGTGAAAGTAAATCATACACCATTTTTTCTTCAGTGTACATGTCACCTACATTTACTTAACTCAAAGTATTTAATTGTAATTATTTTATGTATGCAGGTACTCAAGATGACATGAGGAGAGGAGAATGGTAATAATTACATTTGAATTATTTCATTTATTATTTCAGCATGGAAATTAATGTACTGAATGATATGATTATTTGCAGTTTAGACTAAATAAATTTTAAAATAATAAAAAAATTGCTAAAGTTGAATAGCTGTTAACTATTTTTATCCTCAAAAAAAAAAAAAAAAAACTTTCAGTGTTTAGAATTTTTACACTTTAGTGTGGGATCGAAAAGGATAGATGTGGTATCACCCTCACCATCACAAACATTTGCATTCATGTACTTCTACAGGGGTCTAAGTGCAGCTACAAAAACAAATACGTAGAGACTGATGTTTCAATCAGGCCACACCCCTTCCACTGTGACGGTGACCTGCCAGCCTGAGCTTTCTTTCAGGTTGTATGTTCAGTGAACGCACAAACACTTAGGTCCGGATGACATGCTGTCTGTGTTCATGTGTGTGTGTGTGTGTGTGTGTGTGTGTGTGTGTGTGTGTGCACGCTCAAAAGAGAGCCCTTTGAAGCACACACAGCTCAAAGGCCAGGAAGGCAATCTGAGTACTTCACAGGCACACAGGATAAAATTGCCTTGAACCCAGAGGTGCAGGGAAAGAGCAATTTGTGTTCCATCTGTTCGGGTACTACCTATTAAGGATATGGGCACTCCATGCCAGAGAGAGAGAGAGAGAGAGAGAGAGACTCCAAATCCAATTATTTTAGTATAGTACCACACTTTTCCTTTTGAGAGACGGAACATCTATATTTTGTTTTGATGTTGTTGTTTTCTTTCTTAAGACGAAGCCTCTGTCATGCTCTAGACAGGAAATCCTCTGACACTCAGGATTGTGGTGCACAGGCTATAAGGTATAGGTCAGAAATAAACCGTCTGCTTTGTCTGCATTTGCAAAACATAGAACTGGGAGAGAGAGAAGGATAAGGATAGAGAGAGGTACAGACTAGTGAGCTGTCAATCAAGACAGCATTTTAAGGCATCATAGGCACGTTCCTGATGTTCCTGCATAATTATGCAACCTTATAAAATATCTTAGACCTAGTTCTAAGGCCTATAAAATTAATTCAAGAAAGATGATAAAGTTAGAGAAATGATTAATTGCTAAAAAAATACGTTTTTTTCTTCTTTTTTTTGTGTAAAATATTAAAATTTCTATAACAAGATGATTTCATAAATATCAAGACCAAGATTGCATGTTGAAGAAACACTGCATAAAATAATAAATCATTATCATTTTTACACCCTCATGCCATCCCCGATGTAAATTACTTTCTTTCTTCAGTGTTCTTCAGGACCACAAACTATGATTTTTAGAAAAAAAATTTGGAACATCCAAAGTTGAAATATGAACATGACCGTAATCCATGCATATGACCCCAGCAGATGAATCGATGTCTTCTGAAAGTATCAGTATGTGTCTGAAAATAAATATAAATCATTTAAACATTTTAACCATATAAACTATCACTTCTGGCCAGTTGTCATATGCAGGAATGAAGAAAGAAAAAAAGAGAAAAGGAGGAGAAAAAAATTAAGTCATATACAAGGATGGATTGATGGTGAGTTAATGATTTTAAAGATTTAATTAATTATTTTTTATTCTACTTTGCCTTAAATCTTGTTTTTAATCTTTAATATAAGTGTAGCCTAGTTTGTCTTACTGCACAGGCAGATTTTTCCACTTATACTTGTCACAAAGTTCGTAGATCGGGAAGAAGGTGGCGGGAACAGGCGAACATTTTAACATAAAACTTGAATAATCAAATAAATAAACACACAAAACTAAAGTAAAAGAATAAAACAAAATAAATAGTCCAGGCCTGGTTCTCTCTCATCCATCACTGTTGTCACACAATAAAATAATTTTTTTTAAATGTTATTCAGTGTGATGAATAAAAAAAATGAATATAAAATCTATGAATATAAAAAAAATCACTGGTTTACACCCCATTTGAGTATTTTTAGTGCTTAATATAGTGTTCCAGTGTTACTTCCTTAGCTTAGCCACATGGAAAACACCACTGAAAAGTCAACATTTTCCATGGAAGTAGGACACAGAGAGTAGAAAGTTCCAGATCGGTCACTTCTGGGGTTACATTTCAGTCAGAACGCTGCCTTGGAAGCAATAAGATCCCTGCTTTTTTGTGGAACAGAGCTTTTGTGTTATTAAAGATTTTTCTCCAGAGCATGAGTGTTGTGAATGGATTGGTTCTCTTAACTTTTCACCCTCCGCTGAATTAACATAACACTAGCCAGGAGGAAAGTGTGTTGCCTGGGCAACGAATTGCCACCATTTGCAGTGGGATCAGAGTTGCAAACTGCGAAGGGTAAAACCTTTAGCATCGGGTAAAAGACAGGCCCAGACGGTCTTATGCCTGTCAGAGCCTCCAGAGAGAAGGGAAATAGAGTGGTGGAATTGCTTTGGCAGTTGATTACATGGCCTTAAAAAAAGAGAGAAAGATTAAAACGCTGCATAAAGTCACCCAAAGGTAATCTCATTTTATCTGATGTGACTGCAAAATTCTGGCTCTTTTCTCAGTAGGAAGTCTCAAAGGATTCATGACGGAAAAAGAAGAGACCTGAAATCCTCTGTGTCTTATATTCGCCTTGTCGTCGGAGCAAGTTGAGTCTTGGTCTGCGAGAGATTCGCCGCTAATCAGCCGGGCCTGTTCTCGGCAGGGAACAGTCACTGATGAGAGCCACTGCAGATTAAAATAACACATGATTCTAGATTGCGAGAATTTTAAAGTGTCTGACATTAGAGCTCGGCTGCATGATGATTCCCCACACCCAGCAGTTTAGAGCCAGACAGAAGGAAGTACTGTTTTTGGCTGCAGCTCCCGTCCAATTCCAGTCACATGATGACAATGACATTCTTCACCTTCGTTTAGAGGTGTGTGTGTGTGTGTGTGTTCTCAGCAAGAACCCAATTAAAGCAAGTTGGAGGCAGGATATCTTGACCCAGCCCAGCATTAGTGAGTGACAATAGCTGCATTGAGAGAGACGCGTTTCCTGACAAACTGATTTCCAGGTGCACAGCAGCCTGCGACAACTAAACGCCTCCTCGAGAAAAGAAGGAGGGGAGGTTAAGAGAGAGACAGGAGTCTAACTCATGGTCTGAGATATTAAGGGAGGCAGAGGAAGTGCAGGGATGTGGGTGGATGGACGATTAGCAGCAGCGGTGCTATTAGAGGAGGGGAGCTGGCTGCTCCTTGTGCCAGCTGTGAAACAAATGGTGTTTAAACGCAGCAGTACTGTAAGACTGGAGCAAAAGATGAGGATTTGCACACAAAGACTGACTGACAGATGGAGAGGGAGGAGAGGCAGCCAACCTTTAAGAAAGCAGAGGGAGAAAAAAAGATGAGTTAGATTAATAGATAGATAGAGCTAGGTTCAGGCAGAGAGCATCTTTCAGGAGACATTATACGAGGAGATATTCAGGGGCTAGAAATGAGCAGGTGTTGCATCTGGGAGATTGTGGACATGAGTCAGGGACATAGGTGAGGGTGGGCCAATAATAATAATAAAAAAAACGTTTTAATTAATTTTTTTAATTTATATATTTTTTTGCACTAATTAGAAGTTTTGTGTGTAGAAGACGTGATGGGAAAATTTTCAATTTCAAACAATCACAATTCCATAAAGGTTGTTTTTAACAACAATAGGTTGTTATATATATATTTTTTTATACTATAGGCAAAGTCCTCAGTTTCTTTTATATCAAATATAACCCAAACAATAGATAAATACCTAAAAAGTATTTTCTTTTCAATATTTTTTATATTTGTTTTAGCCTTTTTATTCGGTTGAATTATTATGTGCTAATATTAGATAGTTTTTTTATTTATTTCAGATTTATTCAGCAAAGTCAAGTCATCTTTATCTGATTGCATTTTATTCAATAAAGATTGTTTCAATGCAGCTTTACAGTATTAAACAGAAAAGTAACAGAATATATGCAAGTGTAATTTTGCTATGAAGCAGTTTTAGCAGACAATAGAGTCATTATTGAGCTCCAGTCAGTTTAGTGTTGGTTCTGTTCAGTTCAACAACTGTTTAAAGTACACTCATCATGAAACAAGCTCAGTTCAGCAATAAGCAGCTCAACTGAAGACAGTAGTGTCATTATTTAGCGAGTCAGTTGTTCAGTTGAATAACATTGTCAGTGTTGCAGAATTAATCAATTATGAAAAATTAGATTCAGTTATAAAGCAGAAAATATTGTGAACTGAATATTAAGTGTCTTTTAGACCCCAACTAAGCAAACCAAAGGCGACACTGGCAAAGGACACAAACTCCATCGGTGAAAGAAATTGTAAAAAATGTTAAAAAATTAAAAAATAGATAATAATTATTGCTTCTAGACTAATAAGTCATGATTTTATTTCATTCTCACAATTTTTCTAGACAAATTGAGGTTATGTAAGTGAACAATTTTACATTGTCAATACTTATGAAACTTATGCATATGGCCCAGGTTGGCATTCTGGAGTAATACTTTAGAATAGGGAACACATATTCAATGTTAATTATGATTTTTCCTTGCACAAACTCCTAATTTGCTGCTTATTAATAGTTAGTAAGGTAATTGTTAAGTTTAGGTATGGAGTAGGATTATGGGATCTTAAAATATGGTCATGCAGAAAAATATATTATTATGTGATTTACAAGTACTTATAAACAGCCAGTATGCTCGTTATATACATAATAATAAGAAACTAGTTAATAGTTAAGAGCTGGTCCTTAAAATAAATTGTTACTCATTCTAGTTATTCCACTGATCTGAATATTGAATGCAAACTGCTCCGCAGCTGAGACAGAAAGACAGAAGAGTGGTAAAATGGTTAAAGTGTGTTTACAAGGAAAGTGGGAGGTATGAGGGCAACTGGAGTGGCAGACATCAAAATTGCATTGAGAGGAATGGAACGCATGAGACTGGGAGCAAAAGAGAGAAGTAGACATATTAACGGCATGAGCGGTATGCAGAGACACCCCTCCAACAGCCAAGTGACACAGTGAACTGCAGGAAAGGGGGCCAGCGGAAGAGCAAGCATGGAAATGAGCACCTGGAGCTTATTTATCTAAAAGCTTCTTTCAGCTTGCACTTTTTTATGGCATAGCAGGAGCTGACTAGCAATAAAAAGCACTTTGTGAATCAGTTATGTCCCTGGAATGGTATACAGACTATTTAATTGTACAGCTCTCCCTCCTGTAACTTTACTAATTGCACAGCACTTCCTTCAGCTGGGCTCCCCCTCGAGTGCTGATTGCATGTTACTTCTTTCTCTCTTTCTGTTGCGTTTCTAGTCATCTAATCCGGTTCTTCTCCATAAACCCCATTCTCAGAGGCAATATGGAGCAGGTAGTTAATAATGCACATATTTCAGACCAAGTGTTTCATGCTGAAAGCGGAGAGACTGTGACATTTCTTGTTTTATTCAGGTGCAAACCTATTCTGAGAAAAACCTCCTAATAAAGCATAATTTTTGAGGCCATGGGATCCCAGGTTCCCTTGAAACATGTTCTGTCTTTTTTTAAAAGCTCTGCTGAAAGATGTTTCATGAATGGAGTTCATAAAAGTGCACATTTGATCCTAATCAGGCACACAATTGGTCATTTTAAAAAGCATGTAATGGCCATATGAATATCTCATTTTTGTCTCAAAGGCAAAACTGTGAATTAGTTGAACTTCAAACTGCACAAAAGTCCAGAAGTCCTGCTGCGAGGATGCAGGGGTCTGATTATGGGAAGCAGAAATAAATGCCCTCTTGAATGTGATCAGATGCCCATTGCAACTGGAGCAAAAGTGGATACTAAAGATAAAGCAAGAACAGTCCTCATTTGGACTTGGCACCTTTGCTATTGTTTCAGTCTCATATTTTAAAGACTGGGAGATGGAAAGAGATGATGATGCTCTGAGATGGACGGAGAGAGCGGGAACAGGCTCTTAAAATCCCAGATGGTAAAGAGGACCTGTCAGAATTAATGGTGCTGTATCAGGTGAGAAAGGAGGTGTGAAATTGGTCAGAACAGAATGTTCTCCAAAATCACACATGATCAGTCTTCCTTTATCTGACCTAAGCAAAGGACTGTAACGATGAACCACACTCCTAAAAACACCCGATCATGGATCATAATGGCGAGTGCGATTAAATGTTTGATATTGCTCAAAATAGCCATAAGTATACCCACATACAGTTTCCCCAAAAAATATTGGCACTCTTAAGCCATGAAAATGTAGGTATTTTGTTGCATTATATAATAAAAGATCAAATGAAGTGGCATCTGCCAACTAACAAGTTCAGAAAGATGCCCTAACAAACTAACCACTGTGTAACGATTAAAACTCCATAATAATCGGGAAGAAGGAGGCGGGAACCGGCGGACAATCAAACTGAAACTTTAATTACAAAATAAAGACAAAACAGCACGTCAGCCCCTCAAGGACGACTGACGCGCACAAATAAAAAGCAAACACAACTAAAACCCAGGCCTGGTCCTCTCTCGTCCTCCACTGTCGTCGTTCCAGTTTTATATCCCTTCATCTCCTCCGTGGGACTCGAGACCGGTTGGTCGAGCAGGTGTCGCTCATCTCCAATAGCCGCTTTTCCACTGTCGGGCCAGTGTGAGCCAGGGCTTAAAGCGGGCCGGGCAGGGCTAATAGCCTCGGGCCAGTAGCATCGTGGCCAGAATAGCGCAGGGTTTCCACAGTCAAGCCTGAAGCTCCGCTACACGTCACTAAAACATGCCCTTTACACGCCTCTCATAACAACGTCATGCAACCCCATCATTTCACCAACAAAGAGAAGTTATTAGACCATTTTCGGCCATTTGTTTGCATGCTTTGTTATATATAATCAAATTCAAAAGCATCAATGTTTTAACTATAGAATAAGTGATACATTGATCATATTGATTTAATTTATCAGGACTCAGGATAAATAAACTTATTTCTATTTTATTTATTTATTTTTAACGCTTATGAAAATAGCCTGCTTATTCAGTCGAGTCTGTTTCTGTTTATTTGTAGCCACATTAGCCGTCACATTTAGAATTAATGATAATATCTCTATTTTTATAAAAGCTCCCGAACAAAAACATTATTATATTTTTTATGATAGGCAACATGAGCTAAACTCTCGAGAAGAGGATTGTGACAGATAATATAAGTTACTTAAAAAATACACGATCGTGATAGAGAATAAGAAGCTGACGTCTGATTTATTCAAGCGGTCATATTTACATGTTTACTGGTAATGTCAATGCCCAGCGTGCATAGTCTTTTGCATCATTTATATATATTTCTGCCTTGTTACGTGATTATAATCCACATTGGATCAAGTTTTTTCAAACACACGCTGCTGACTGAAAGTGAGTTTTGAGCTCAACTTATTTAAAAAAAAGTTAAAGCTGTTATCTTTCTGAAATGATCAGCAGCGCAGACTCTCTATTTTTATAAAAGCTCCCCGAACAAAAATCATTATTATATTTTGATGATATGCAACGTGGAGCTAAACTCTTGAAACGAAACGAAAGATAAAATGTTACTTAATAAATACACAATTGTGATAGAGAATAAGAAGCTGAAGTCTGATTTATCCAAGCGGTCATATTTACCATGTTTACTATGGTAATGTTAATGTTTAGCGTGCATAGTCTTTTGCATCGCTTATAAATATTTCTGCCTTGTTTAGTGATTATAATCCACATCGGATCAAGTTATTTCAAAAACTTGCTGCTGACTAAGAGTGAGTTTTGACCACAACTTTTTTTAAAAAGTCTTTAATACTGGTGTTAAAGCTGTTATCTTTCTGAAATGATCCGCAGTGCTGAGCTCTCTAGATGCGGAGAAACTCCGCCTTTGTTCATAACCGCTTTGGCCCAAGGTTTTCGTCGGGCCAAAAAACCTGCCCGTTGGCCCCGAGGAAGCCGCGGCGAGGCACGATCAAGCCCCGGAAGTGACAGCGGAAACGGGACTGGCCCTGGCACGCACTAGCACGCCCGGTTTAAGCTCGCCAGTGGAAACGAGGCTAATCACTTCACCGGCCTCGCTCTGTTACCACGTCTCTCGGCCCCGCCCCACTCGTCACATACTGGTTACAATGAAGAATGTTACCAGCAGTTTTGGGTTCCATTGACTTCTATTGTATGAAAGTCCATGGCAAATGAAAAAAACCTGAAGGACTTTCTGTGGAACACAAAAGAAGATTCTGAAGAAAGTTGGTAACCAAACAGTTTCAGATCCCACTGACTTCCATTGTATTTTTTATCCTTACAATACAAGTTATCAGGAACCGAAACATTCTTCAGAATATCTTCTTTTATGTTCCACAGAAAAAAAATTAAGTCCCACAGTCTTTAAATTCTGTAAATGATGACCGAATTTTCATTTATGGCTGGACTATTCATTTAAGGGGGTGTCTTAGGTGTCCAAAAACCTTTAAGGACCAGTGAGTGTTAACAGCATCTGTCATATATTACACATACAAAAACTGCATGTAGACCTCATCATCCTCAATAATATCAACCATTCCGCCCTAACTACCCCACGACTGCTGTCAGTCACAGAGATATCTCATGTTGTCAGGCACACTAATGCTCTGTCCTCTCTTAAGAGTGCCTTTAAAAAAAAAGCTAGGCCTAAAAGGCCTGTTCCTGGCAGCTCTGTCCAAATCAGCTGTTGATTACAGAGAAAACTGACAATTCATTGGTGGCTTCTGTCACTTGGTGTCTGCAAGAGTCTTTTCTGTGGGAGGACACAGCACTGGGTGTCATGATGTTTTGTTCAGATCTCCGGCCATGCAGTGCCTGTGACTTGGAGTTGTTTTGCATTTTAAAGGAGAAACTGCTTTATCTTCAGTCCAGGTGGCAGATTGCCCCTGTTCATTCTCAGGTCATCCATGCTGAATTCACCTTTCCTTACAGGATGGTCTTATATCTCATCAATAACCCTTTGTTATCTTACCTTGATCACACCTGTCCCTTTGTTCTGCAATGGAAAGCTGGGGGAGTAAATGTCTTCTAACAAATTCTTCAGGTAAGCAGACCTGCCGGAGCCAGTGTGGGCCTTCACACCCAAAGGTTTAACACTCACACAAAGCCAAAATCCTCCACGGTTCAGCACTTCAGTTTGACTATCAGGGAACACATTGTCATTGTCCCAATAAAATGTCCTATCTCCATTTTCCATCACAAATGCAAACTTTAGCTATTGTAAAATTTTACTTATACTTAACCAGAGCTCTGTATAACACAATCTCCCTCTCTTGTGAAAGGGTGTTATTAAGATAAAATAATACGTTAGATTATAACACTGGCATTATTTAAATAGTGTGAGATTAGGAGTACAATGGTGCCTCCCACTGTGTCCTGTCCAGGTGCAAAGTTTGCAGTGACACATAATTTGTCTGTCCACACTGAAAGCAAAAAAAAAAAAAAATGCTACGTGGCACAGTAGCAGCCCATTAGAATGCATTTGATATTTAAAGCTGCGGTAGGGAACTTTTGACGCTCTAGCGGTTAATAAACAGAACTGCTTGCGTCTTGCGGAAGAACATCGTAGCCGGAGCTACTTCTCCCTGTTTATGTCTATGAAGAATCACAAAGGTACTGAGTTACTCCGCCGCGGTACCCCTGAAGCAATCTAAAATAGTCTGAATATAAACACTTATTATAGGTGCACCCTAGTGATTCAGGACAAGCTAAAAACATGGTTTGGAAAATGGATTCATGGTGTACTCGCTTATTATATAAATTTTTCTACATTTTGAACACAAACAAAGTAACGGACCGCAGCTCTGATTGGTTATTTTTTACCGGGAGCGATGTATTTTCTGCAAATGGCAATAGGACCACTGGGAGGAGCCAGAGGAGCTTGATTTTTTTCACAGATTGTCTGTCTCATATTCTACTGTCAGGACATAATGACAGGTTTAACAAATATGTAAAAAATATATTTTTACAAAAGTTACGTACTGCAGCTTTAATCTACAGTTCGCATCTTGTTAAGGTCTGAATCAAACTGAGTAGGGCACATTGTTAAACCTGATTATTTGATATCATTATTCTATCTATCTATCCTTTCATTGTTGTTAAATTACAGTAACTTAATTTTATTTACTGTATATGTCCATGCATTAAAATTCTATTCTTCATCATGTTTGGTATTGTAATTCAACACATGAACTAAAATGAAAAGTGAGTAGTTTCTATTGACAACAGCCTGTATATACCATCAATTCCAGTCACATATCTGTCAAAATAAACGCTGCTCACAAAAGCCACAATTAAGTGCACTTGTGCTGCTGGCTTCTATGGAAAACATACATCTCTCTTTGACCTTTACCGCTGTGCCTGAGGCTTCACAGTGGCATCAGCCATCTGCAGTGTGTGTGTGTGAGAGAGATACCTATGACCCTAAATCCGACTCCCTATTTCTCAATCTCATCAGATCGCATCAGCAGCTCTTTTTTCAACTTTATATCTATTTGCCCTTGCCCTCCTCCATGCTCTCCATCATCACATTGCCCTCGTGCTCTCAATCTCTCTCTCTCTCTCTCTCATTCTGTTTCTGTGTCCTCTGACCACCTGACACCTTTTCAGATCCTGTTGGCAGACAGCACACGTTTCACCTGGCAGCGGAATTCAGTGATTCAGCCCTATCGATGGCAGATAAATCAATGTTATCTCTTTCTCCATGCCTCTGTTTCCATCGATTTCTCTCTGTTACCTTGCAGCTTGTGAAGACTCAAACCTCGCTCAATTAAACTGCCTTACTTTGCCAAAACAACAAACTGAAACATAAGGCTGATGAGAAGATGAGGAGGAAAAAGATCAAGGAAGAGGGTAAAAAAGGGTTGCTTCAGTTTAGATTCAATTCCTCAATGTAGCAGAAATGTCAAGTGACAGTTTTGTCAGAATGAACAGTTTATCCAAAGCACAGATGGGACATATTGCCATTGTGCATCTCGGGAGCTTGTGAGTTATACAAATGCTATTTACTGAAACAGCCTTCCTGTATAGTAAAATCTCATCAATCAGAGAACAGAGAGTTGTAAGTTTATTTCACCCTTATGCATGCACTAATTTTGCCCTTAACCCTTAACAACAAATAATATAGAAGAGACCAGGGTTAATTGTCACACTTTTTAATCTGCACTTAATATGAGTTTATTTCTGTACTGTTTAATCTGGAAAGTTAAAAGACTAAACACATATTGGAATTAAGGCAAAATTCACCAAAAACGAAAATTTACTATTATTCACTCACCCTCAGGCCATCCAAGATGTAGATGAGTTTCTTCATTGGGACAGATTTGGATACATTTTGCGTTACATCACTTGCTCATCAATGGATCCTCTTGAGTGAATGGGTGCCGTTAGAATGAAGGTTCAAAAGGCTTATACACCCAAATGTCCAAATGTAATCCAAACAACACAAATCCATCAACTGACTTTTTGTCATGTGAAAATAAAAAAAAAGTAAAAAACATTCCATCAAGGCATTTTAACATTAAAACTTTCCTTGTTGTTGGCTCACATCAAAATCCATCAACATTTATTTAGAACTGTTTTCGACTGTTTTTGCTTTGTTCTCACTTGTCGATCTGCATTCTCTCCTAACTCAGACCAGATGACTTTTTCACTGAAGAAAGCAATATTATGGATAGAGGACTCATATTTGAAATCAAGTTATTTGAAGTTAAAAACATCTTAATAATAGATTTGTTGAGTGGGGGGGTTGTTTACCATTAATCATCAACATTGGATAGGCAGGTGAACACATAAATCAGCTGTTTAAAATCTCATTCTGATGGCACTCATTCACTGCAGAGGATCTATCAGTGAGCAGGTAATGTAATGCTACATTTCTCCAAATCTGTGCTGATTAGGAAACAAACTTACCTACATTTTGGATAGCCTGAGTGTGAGTACATTTTCAGCAAATTTTCATTTTTGGGGTGAACTATTCCTTTAAACAGGGTTTTTAAGCAAAACTGAAACAGCAAAACAATAATTAAAATGCAAAACAACTCTTGAAACAACAAAGACAGAAAATTGTACAGTACAAAAAAAGCAAACAATTTTTTTGCCAAACAATAAGTATAATCAATCAACTGTATTAAATTACGACATATGAAACAACTTTCCCCATTTAGGAACTTCTGACAACTAGCCTAAATCTCCTCCAATACTGCAAATCATGTTATTTGTCTAAAACAATGAGCACTGAGAGTGTATTCAGAGTGTTGAAGCATTTTAACTGACAGAACAATCCGTTTTTATTAAATATGAATATGTTTTGAAGTATTTTGGTTGTTTTCGAGAGAAGTTTCGCTGAAAAAACGAACCCTTTTTCTTTTAGGTTCTTGATAAGACTCAAGCTTTTAACAACTAGTAGTACTATTCACTAATTAAAAACTAAAAGATTTTAACACTGACCTGACATGGATGTCTGCTGGCTGATTTGAGATGTGGAAGGCATGGAAAGGCTTCAGTCAGAGCTGCAGTCTGCTGTCAGAATTCTTCCTTAGGCTGGCAGCTTCTCCCTATAAGATCATCCTATAGGATCTAGCCTTCTCTGATGTTTGCAATGTCAAACAGTCAGATTTACTGAAGCTTACGGAAGAGGTTAAATTGCTTTGAAAGAGATAGATGACCTACTATTTTATAGAATATAATAGAATAGCTTATTTGAGTTTTTTAGTGTCTTTATGATTTAAACAAAACCAGTGTGTCTAGAGTTGTCTCTCAGTCCCACTCTCTCCTACCTGGTAACCTTGCCATCTCATCTCTCTGAGAACAATCCATCGGTAATCAATTGAGCTCCAGCTATGACATGCGTGTGGGAGAGCATGTTATCTGTTGATTCCATAAGCAGATGACTCCACTAACATTCCGCACATGTTTGCTCAAGTTTGATTAGAGTGGACGCAATTTGCGATATAGATTGGACGCGAGCAATCTGGCTGCATGAGCGCGCATAAAACTAATGAATTATGTATGCGCGAGACAAAACAAATGTGTCAAATGTCATATCACACTGGATAATTTCTCTCTGGCTGAAAAGCAGCATTTTAAACCGAGAAAATGCCGTAAGCGTGTAAGTCACAGAGCTGCAGAAAACACATAAATCATATTCAAGTCTGCTAATGAGCAAACTTGCAACCAATCACCGTATTATTATGTGATTAGATTACTGTTTAAATAATTAATAGTAGCTTCACAATATCAAAAGGTAGGTCGACGACATATAGTATACTATAAAGATAAAAGAATAGCCTACAACCTTTATAATGTGAAATTATACGACTATGAGAGTATTTACAAGGATATTGACCTGCTGTGTATGCCAATAAATAGTTCAACTTTTATTTGTTAGTTACTGGTTGCTGCGGGTGCCTTTAACCTTTGTTAACGCCGTCCCCTCAGTCTCACAAGATCAACGTCCAGTCCCTGAGCGTTTATAATATCGCAAATAATAAACGTGACGCCTAGACGCTGACAGCGTCACCGTGGTAACAACCCTCAATTACCCATGATTGGCCGACCCGTGGGAATATTTAAATCCCCCCTGTGCGCTGATTGGCTGGTGGGCGGTCGGTGGATCCGAGAGAGTCTGCACCGTTCCGGGTTATTGTCAGTCTCGGCAGCCCGGCGCAGGGGTGAGGCGCAGTGCATGTGAGCGTGTCACAGAGACGCGGAAAACAGACAAATTATTGATTTAAATTGATTAATTCTCCCTCGATATTAACATGAACAAAAGCTGCAACCTTTGGAGTCCTTCAGAGGAATAATTAAACGGACCTCGGAGTTGAAATCGCGACGGAAGGTGTCCGTGCAAGGGGATGAAAAGAACCGCTGGAATTGAACGGTGATTTCTCTTCTCCAGGATTAAACGGCGTGTATTCAATTCCTGCACCTGCTCTCCCGTTAAAGGAATATCGCCTTAAACACAACCAGGGCTTTTTAATATATGCCGAGGATAAATCATTCCTATTGATTGTATACGCCAAAGTCTGTTCGCTGTTCGGATTTAAGGACATTTGCGAATCGCAGTTTATTTAATTGGCAAAGCACTTATTTATTTTATCGGGTTCGTGTCAGCAGAATAAGCTGTAATTTTTACTGGAGTTTGCAGTTTTCTACTAAGCCTTACTCGGAGATTATTCCAGTAAGTAAACGGGTAAAGATCCAGACAGACGGGATCATTGACGGTAGTTCAGAACGCAGTTAACGGAGCGCAATTGACACACGGCATTTTTGGGAACCGCTCCTCACTTTGATCCGCTGTCTCCTAGGCTATTGAACGAAAAGCACAGATCAGATTCATAAAAAAGAAGAAATCTTTAAAGAACGGCAAGGAAAAACTGCCCAACGATCCTTCTGAACAAGCCGTTTTTTTTCGCGCGTGATCAACGAAGAAAAAAGGAAATAAACTTATAATAACTCTACTGAATATACCAGGGATTATACATTTTTCCATTTCATCTAAGGACAGAGTGAGATATTATTGATTTTTCCACCCCTCATCATTTCCCCCTCGTCTGTTCTTTCGGCCGCTTCACGTTCCCACAGTCCTGTCATCACAATCCTGCATGGAAATCTAGTCAGCATCACAGAGCGATTTATGGTAAATATACCCTCCCCCGTTCATTATTTCAGCTTTAATTGATCTTTTAATGAAAATGTGCATGCTTGTTTTTTCGCATAATTAAGCAGGGTTTTAAGTAGGCTATGCATCATAATTTAACGCTTCTCGAGACGCACACTTCAATAAGTAACGTTAGTCGCAGTAGGCTACAATACAGTAGGATAATGTAGTCCCCTTACAAAAAAAAAAATAAAAAAAAAAAAAAAAAAAAAATATATATATATATATATATATATATATATATATATATATATATAGCAGGTTACCACAGTTTTAGCATGAAAAATAGCTTAATTTACTATAGTGAATATTTGTTATAATGTAGGCTACGATGTTGCGCTCACTTTGAGCGTTAAAATAATCAAAGAAGTTTGCTAGTAAAATCTCAATTATGCAAAATGTGTGTGATAGCAACTTTGACTGAAAGGTAACAGAATCGCCTTTGACTGGATGGTGATTTTCAGCAATGATTAGCTTCATTTGTTTAACGCTTCGCTTCTGTCGCAATAAAATCGTGTGATGTGGTATCGGGTGGCGTCTTTTGGTCCCTGACAGAACATATAACCTTTGTTTCACGGTTTTACCTGTAATAAATAAAGGAAGTGCAGTAAAATGGAGGTGTCGGCCGCTGAATGGCCCCAGGACGCGCTTTGATGTGCACTCTGGGTCTTTAAAGAGCGCGCTGACAGGATGAATGCTCTCAAAGCATAAAATCTGTTTACAACACGATGGCAGGCGAGAGAATCTGAAAAAAAAGTGTGAAAATCTTTGCCAGTACCTCCTCGTCTTGGTTTCAGCACGTAGTGTGTGTCAATGATTTCCTTTATGACTTAATCTCTTAACTACTAACAAAAGTTAAGGCTGTTTTACATCAGATATTGGTTGCTCAAGAACTTATATCAAAGATAAAAATCTGCTTGGTTCCAGATCTTATGATTTAAGGTGTGCTTCGAGACTCTCCGGGTAAGCCAAGCTCATGATTAGGTTGGTCAAACCCCTCAGCGGCCTCCTCTGGAGCCGGCCCTGGAGAAAAAAAGTTTGTTACTCTCTTAAAAGTAATGTTTCTTATTAACATTTATGGTGCAATGAAGAACCTTTGAAGAATCGTCCATGGAAGCTTTATATTGCACAAAAGTTCTTTATAGTGGAAAAAAGTTCTTTAGATTATTAAGATGTTCTTCACACTAAGAAAAAAAAAAAAAAAAAAAAAAAAAAAAAAAAAAAATATATATATATATATATATATATATATATATATATATATATATATATATATATATATTAAGACCTGTTCACAAAAAGGTTCTACTGTAGCGGGTTAAAGTCTCTGGGGACCAAAAAAACAAACAAATCAAAAACACTGTATTTGTTTAGGCCAACTGACCTGCCTTAACATCCAAATAAAACCAGACTGCACTTTAGCTAGTTTCCAGGCATTCATTGATTAGATTTCATAGAGATAGGATATGCAAAACATCAGTTCTTGGAAACTGCTAGTGATGCATGGAGAAGGAACAGCTGACATCCGAGTGCAGGGACAATAGCTTTACATGAAAAGCCTGTTGACGACCAAACCCACCATCCAAACTGGCCCTGAACACAAAGCATTTCATCTATCAAACCTTTCACATCTTGCCATGAGCCACTCCTAAAACTGTTTAGTCACTCTGCTGAAGCTTTTACATAAAACATCTTGCTTTTCAGAGGGTCAGTCCTCCTGAGGCAACTTGAGGTTTTAAAGGGTTAGCTCACCCAAAAATGAAAATTAAGCTGTGTTGTTTTACTCACCCCAGAGGCATCCTAGGTGTGTATGACTTTCCTCTTTCAGACGAATCCAGTCGGAGTTATATAAAACTTTGATCTTTCAAGCTGTTTGATGGCACTCAGTGGGTGTTGCACACATCAGTCCAAAAGAAGCTTGTGCCCAAAAAAAGCGCCCATCCATAAAAAAAAAAAAGTGTCTCACACTGTTCCGGGGGTTGAACAAAGGCCTCCTGTGGCGAATCAATGTGTTTTTGTAAGAAAAATATCCATATTCAAAACTTAATGATCGCTTTCATGTCAAAGGTTGTACACTGAAGCAGCTCTGGGCGGATGATGTATGAGGTCAGCATTGCGCATGTGCTGGTGAGTCTCGTGAAAACCAACGTTTGTTTACAGGATCAAAGGAAGCAAAGATTTCTTATTTTAGCAAAGGATAACCAGTCTCCTCTTGGCTTATATCGAAATCCTCTGACATTCTTCTTTACAAATCCTTGTTTTGTACTTCTAAATAGTGACCATTGTTTCGTTTTGATCTCTCCCCTGTGCTTATGGCTTTCATCACTTTTGAGCGGCACATACCCAAAGTCGAACTCATACGTCATCTGCCCGGAACTGCTTCCGTTTACAACAGTGAGCACAAGCTAGATTAAGCATGAGTTTAAGTGGGGGAAGTCGTAGCCTAATGGGTAGAGAGTCTGACTTGTAACCCAAAGGTTGTTGGTTTGAGTCTCAGGTCCGCCAGTGATCGTTCACAGTGTGTTTTTGTTCACTACTGTGTGTGTGTGTGTGCGTACTTGGATAGGTTAAATGCAGAGCACAAATTCTGGGTATGGGACACCATACTCGGTCACTTCACTTTACTTTTTTATTCATTTATTCTTAAAAGTAGAACAGGTAGTTTAACATCGCAAAATAATAACTGATTACATTTTTTTTAATATTTGGACCAGCATGAGCATTCATATTGATCGTCTGTCAGGAAAGAGAGTTTTATTCTCTCCCCATACATCACAGTTTGAGTCTCATGAGGCCCCCCATCATTTCTCCGCTGCTCTGACTAATGCGATTGGCCCCCTGCTCCACGGTGGACGTTCCACTCTGCAAGTCATCACTCTGGAGGCTTAGGGCTCTGGCTCTTAGCTCAGCTCCAGCATGTGGCCTTCCTCAGGGCCTGGCAGCCTCATTACCCCAGCAGAGTCCCTCACTCTGAGGGCTGCGACTCCCTCCACCCGTGGAGACAGCACCTGTCAAGGACTATGCTCACCACTCTATTGAATAAAACATTCAGTGATGTACGAGTGGAAAGGTTCACCTCCGGGGGCCAGAGTTGCCTCATTTCCTACTCCTGCTGCACATCCGTGACCCGCTGAGCAAATTGGCCCGGTATTAGCTCTGTGGCTCGATCTCACCTAAACAAATAGAGCTTCCAGCATAATGCTAATCTCAACTGAGCCGAGTGTGCATGGAGGAGGGGATAGCTGGTGGTGATATGGTACAGTCTAATATTTAGGTCACTGAATGGCCTTAGCATTGTTTCTCATTTTTCATAGCTTATTTAATTTTTCCCTTTTGTCAGTTTCTCATTTTTGTTGACTTTTTCCATGTCTAACTCGATCATCTTGGCACATTTGCAAACATTATTAGTTTTGAGAGTTCAGCTTGAATTTTTTCCTTGTGTGCCGTAGCTATTCTTTCCACACAAGGTAATTACAAAGAGTTTGACAACAGAAAACTGATGTCAAGATGTTTTGGAAGGACTTTATGCCCTGAAAGCCATCCAAAAAGAAACTCAGTTTATTGTACCACCGCCATCAGCAGTAAGGTTTCTTTTGATGGAGAAACGCTGTTTGGTTGCAATTCAACCTCTGCCAACTGTATTGAATGGGAAAGATCGTAATGAGATTAAAACAAGAGCGAATTTCCAGAGGTATGAAGTTGAACTCGTACCCGTTTCACCGTTTCTGCCTCTGCCGCAGATCTTGATGGATAGTTTAATTTCACTAGGATATTATTAAAGAAGAGTGCACTGTTCATTTGAATATAGAGATAACTGTGTAGATTGATTGATTGATGGCCATGGGGTGAAATCACTCAACTGTTTTCTTATTAAAACCAGGGAGAGCTAGGGCTTCGCTCATGAATATCATTATATTAGTAAAACTTTAATTTCCTGTTTTATATATGAATCTGTTTTTAGGTATTGTCTCAGCCAGTATAGACCTAGTAGTTCCCTGGTTGTATAATCAAACCCTTCTTTCTGGAAATCGATTACAGAGTAGCTGTCCTGTAACTATAAATAAGCTTTTAAAGAAACAAATCTTTCCTGTTTATTTTTTTTTTCCTGTGGGCTTGGTGGAGCAGTTATTTGGATGGATGGAGCAGGACATGATACTTGAATATATCTCTCTGGAGCCTGAAAACAGTGTCTCTCAAGGCTTGGGGCATGGCCTGTTCACGTATGAAGAAAACGTGTGCATGTCTAGTAGATTGGGTTTGTTTATGGGATTTGTGTGTTGTTTAATTCCCTTTTTTGAGGTTTTCTGGTAATGATCAAGAGGTCATTGCCATCCAAACCCTGGGTTTGTCTTCTTTTGAGGCTCAGTTGAATTTTAACACCGGTAAGGGGTGGGTGTGGAGCGAGGCAGGATCTGAAATGGACCTTGTCCCAGATTCAGCTGTCAACTATGGTATTGTTCAAAATAAAAGCCCTTATGTCCACAGTAGGAAAAAAAAAACTGTCTAAACTTACTGGTCGCTTTTACCTTCAGCAGAATGGGTCTCCTTAATCTTGTGCATTTTTCGAAATCACTGGTACTTTGAAAAATGAATAGACCAATTTACCTTGGCTGCTGAGAAATATAGAATAGAAAAGAGTGTCAAAAGAAAATGTCTTTGTTAGTTGTGAAAGTGCGGTGAATAGATTGTGAATGCTCCTGTCTCGCAGGTCTCCTACAGAGCTCCTCCTGCGAGTATTGAGTGTTAAGGAGGTGCCATTGTTCCGGAAGAGCTATTATATCTGTGCCCCGGGTAATCCGCAATTCCTATCCTCTCTCCCCCACTCTGTTCGCCGAGCCGCCTGTACAATGCTAATGTTCCCAACATCTGTTAATGCGCAACACCTGCGGAGGAGGCTGTTTGATTTTCTCCTTTATGGCATTCCTTTCTCCCCTGTCGCTACATAAAAGGCCCAGCCTGCATTGCTTTCGTAGGTGATATTGATTAAAAGTGTCGGGAAGAAAATCCAAGCATGGAAATGGTGTCAAGATGGGCGGCTCTAAATGGAATTTCAGGATAATGTGTGTTGTTGTTGTTTACTTGACCTTTGCTTTGCTGCAGTTTCAATTTCAATATCCTCATCCAGACGAGATGCCGAGCTGCGGTGTGTTGATTTAGCCGTTCCAGGGTCTTTGCCTCTCTGCAGCTTCAAGGGGATGATGATGATTTCACAGCCTGTTGAAGATCTTTGGCTTCACTGTAGCTTCTGATGTTTTGGAATTAGCAAATCAGATTAGATAGTTTGGCCTATTAAAAAATCCTATTTTTATGTGCTGGTAAGAAAGTTCAAACAAGCCCTCTTTGAGCATGTTAAGGAGCTGTGTCTATCCTTCAGGCTGAAAGAGATAACTGTGGACATGTTTGTCATTTAATGGCTCTGAGTGCAGAGAAAGAACGGCAGATTAAATGGTGTATGTTCAACTTCACATCATCTCTGCTTCATAGCTAATCGCACTAGCGAACAGGAATCATATTCAAAGAGTGCCACTTTGAAGGGCAAATTGTTCTTCCTAAAAAACAAACAGCTCTGTAATCGGCCTCCTGGGTGGATTGTTTTTGCTGGCGATGATAGGGGATGCTGGGAAAGTGGACCTGCTTGCTGCTCTTCAAGGAATGAAAAGTTTGCCTAGGCATCAGTCATTGAGAATTACGGGAGTGTGTTTTTCAAAGAACTTTACTGGAGAATTCACTGTGTATCCTGTTCCTCCTTGTAAAAGGAGCAGTTCAATTTCTATGAGTTACGGCTTCGTGTTTTCAGTTAGTGACTTTGTACTCCCTTCACTATTGTTTCTCTGCCAGCATAATTCAGTGAAATGCTTTCAGTGCAGCTCTGTTCTATGCCGTTGCAGATATCTTTGTTCTTTACCCCATTTTTGCGAAAGATTTGGGCAATATCCTGACTCCCATACCCTCCCATGGTGCATTTCATCATTGTGACATGCTGTAATGAAACCAGCGTTGCAGTCCAAATCTGCAGTGTTTAGACTATATTTTTCACCATTACTTTAAGGGATAGTTCATCCCCCACAAAAAATCTGATTTACTCTCATGTTGTTCCAAATATGTGTTATATATTTTTTTTTATTCTAAAGGAAACAAAAGACAATGTTTTAAGGAATGTTTGTGTTGCACTTTTACATGCAAGTAAGCATCAATAAGGCCCATGAATTAAATATTTTTTATAAATTATTTTAAAAGCTTTCAGAAAGCATTAAAAAGCATTGTCAATCAATAATTTCAAACTTTGTCACTTATCACGCAACGCCATCTTACTACGTCATCTGCCGGAATGGCTTCTGCATATGATAGATATTGGAAGTGAGGAAAAAAGTGTTTATCATGTTTGAAATATGGATATTTTTCTTACAAAATTGCATGCATTGACTACAGGAGGCCTTTATTCACCCCCTAGAGCCACGTAAAGCTTGTTTATTATGAATGCGCACACTTTATATTTACATTTATTCATTTAGCTGACGCTTTTACCCAAAGTGACTTACAATTGCTATATCTGGAGCAACTAGGGATTAAGTGTCTTGCTCAGGGACACACCGGTGTCTTACAGTAGATTCAAACCCGGGTCTCTCACACCAAAGGCATGTGTCTTATCCACTGCGCCAACACCACCCCCATTTTGATGATTGTTGACTTAATATAACTCCAACTGGATTTGTCTGAAAGAAGAAAGTCATATACACCTAGGGTGCTTCGAGGGTGAGTAAAATTTAAATTTTGGGGTGAACTAACACTTTAAGGCCTGTTTGTGTTTCCTATGCTGCTTTTTAATATTTGCAGCCTTCACTCACACAAGTGTTACATCTCTCACAACTTGAAATCCATAGCTTATCTTGGATCATTGCAACGCTCCTGTTGACCCTTAAACTATGTCAACCCTGTTATTATAAAGAACGGTGCTATTGTTTGAACATATGGAGCTCACTGATAGAACATGACACATGCATGAGATATGGGCTTACTGCAGCACAAAACAGAAATGCCTGGTGTTCTCACGGAGTGGAAAGTTCTCCTAATCCCCCAGCAGGGTAAGACAGGCTGCGCTGGAAGTCAAAGCTCAATTATTCGTCTGTCAGTCAGTTGCCTTTCTAATAGTATGCCTATATCCTCTGTATTTAGTGCTATTGAAAGAGACATATACACAGCAAATGGGCTGTGAAAAGTCAGCTGTTGAATTATTTAGAATTATTTCATGGAGGTCTAATGAATAGAGTAGACACATTTTTGATTCTATTTGCTAGCAAGGTTGTCTGACAGAAAGGGTGACTAATATCATACTCCCACTGTGCTTCTGAGTCTTATTTATTAACATTGTGGTGGGCAGCCTTTAAAATTGGTTTGGGGTGGGTGGGGAATGCATGCTTGCTTTTCCTTTCCAACATATTGAGGCTATTAAAACGTAGCGAGAGCCTTAGACTGTGACCTGTTTACAAATCCTGTTTTTTTTTATTGCCAGGGAAAATGGGTTTTGTCATGCGGTGCGGTTGAAAGTGTAACACATTTAATTACGTTCTTAACCATGACCGCAAAGACAAAAGTTGATTCCGTTTACATTCAAAGTGGGTTGTGTAATTCAAGTTGGTGACAATGAACAAAAGTGCCATTGGCGGTGACTTAGATGGCCCTGAATCTCTTCAAACACACACAATCTATATTGTATACGCCGTGCGTTTCATAAAAGCAGTTAGTCAACTTGTAGTGTTGTCGAGAGGTAATGAAATTTCCACCGACTGCAGGAAACAATGCCTCCTGCCTCGGCCGTGTGCGATTAGCGATCCCACACCCCTGCTGCCGACTTCATGCTGTGTGCTGGGAATGCAAAGCATTTTATTAAAAACTCTGGAGATTTGTATCACATATTACCAGGCATAGATGTTTAATTGTTGATGTTGTTAATGGGTCAGAATACAATATCTCACTCCTTCAATAGGTTTGTGATTGAAAAAGCCATTACATAGGGTTTTTCCCTGATATTAATGCTATTGTTGGGAGACGGTGGTGAACTGCAAAGTGCGCACACGTCTCTAACGTAACGCCATTATTTCTGTACAGTGCTCCACTGCTGTAGGCTGGGGTTTCTGCCATTCTTGGCCAGTGTTATTGCTCTTGTCAAAAGGTTCTAAACCAACAGTGATATTAGACCCTCGGGCGTCTACTTTTCTGCATGCCTTCCTCCACTTCAGCACAGGAGCGCAAGATGAAGACTGGATGGACACACAAGCACACCCCCCCCCCCCAAAAAAAAAAAACCCCTCTGCTTTATTACCTTCTGCCTGCTGCTGGAATTGCTTTCCTCCCTCGAGTGAGCCGGGCATAGGCAGCTTTATTGTGTTAACCTATTTGTGTGTCAAGAGCAATTGCGCCACTTTTTATCACTGTTTGTATTTGGATGGGTGGGGGCAGGGGGTTAGATGGATGGACGGCCACCTCACTCTCCTCAGGGTGGAGGTATAATGACTGGTTGCTAAGCAATTTTTAGTGGCCCTCCCCAACCCTTTTGCCATGGTAATCACTTTTATCTCCCAAAGATGTCATGTATAATTATGAGTCCACTCTCATCCTTTGAAACCCATCTAATAGCTCTTTCATCGAGCAGGCGTATGAGTAGTCGGCCGTTCGTGGACTGCCTGTTTGCTCCGAGTTTAATCGAAATGTTTCTAGAATTGCATCAATTCGTAATGGTTGGTCGGTCATGTGTGCTGTAGTTCTTGTGCAGGTTTGATCATCATGTCCAGTTACCCTCTACTGTCCATTTAGTTTTGCTTTTTTTGAGGCTCTTGACACCTTATACTCATTTAAACACTTAGTTAACCACCCCTTCAAAAATTATGAAAAAAAGGCTGAGGCGTTTTAGCTGTTGGTTCAAAAAACGATGCTTTCAAAAATATGACAAATGCTGCAGGGTGATGAGGACATGGTGAAATCACCCTCATTGGCACATTTGTTGTGTTCTTTTTGTGGACTCTTAGTTTTATTAACATTTTGATTGAGTTGCTGGAACTGCTGACCCTCCACGGACTAATGAATTGCCTGCACCGCTTAAGTGAGATGAGAGGTTTGGCAGATATGGCTGGCCCAAAGCCGATTGTTTTAACTTCAGTGCTCACTTGCTGAGAAGGTAGACAAGAGAGTCTTTCAAAAGAGTTTTATTGTTTATAAAATCCCACATTTGCAACCTCCGCTGAATGCATTACACCGCGTGCATTTGTGCTTCTTGAGCCTGACCCCAATTTACACACTGCCTTTTCCTAGCGAAAGTCATTGATGTTCTTTTAGCTTGCGCCGAGTTTCAGGCATAATTTGTGTGCGGCCAATTATCTCTCCAGTTTTGAAGACTTTTCTCTTGCTTCCACAGGTTGGAATGAAAATTAATTTGGAGCTTCCCGAGAGCCTTAAAACCTAAATTATACTCTGGTTTAAAATCAAGGATCCCTTGGTTTTAATTTGACATTTTAGTTTTGATTTCTTTTAGGCTTGGAAACACCTTAATTGCAATTTGAACTATCTCAAATAAGCATATTTTTTTCAGTGGTCTACTGCTGGATATGTTCATTTGTATTTGTATTTTTTTTTTAAATATACTTTTTCTGGATTATGCTTGCTTAGGCCCATTCTGGGTTAAGCTTGGTCTAGCAGTTGTCTAGTTAGTTTTAAAAATACACTTGCAGAACTTTGAACGGTTTGAATGGTTTATTATGTTGCATTGGGCACATTTGCTGCTCTTTTATCTGTCTGGTGTTTACGTGGGTTTGAATGTCCATAAGTTATTTGTTATATTGATAGGTAATGGTTAGAGGATATGGCTTAATTATTGATAAATATCAGTCTGAACTTCCTGATGGTTCATAGTTCATTTCCAACATGTCACAGTTCAATTACAGTTCTGTCAAGAAACAAATTAGATGTTGACCTAAATGCAGGATTCGTTTTAAAGTAATCCATCATCTCATTTGATTTGCATTTCACATTACAATCAGTATGTCTGCCATAGGAAATTGCAGACGACGATGTGATTTTGGAAGGTTTGGATGTGTTCTACAGTTCTGTCTCCTCTTCCTGTCCCTCGCTCAAGCGGCTCCGCGCCGATATCATGGGATCCGTCTGTGAGACCGTCTGTGACAGCTCTCCTGTTCATGGAGTCAGAATGCAGACATGATGAAAACACAGCACACACATTCTATCCTCCCATGTGTGCCTCCTCTGGAACATCTGTCCAGCTGTCAGCTTGTCTCAGCCAATCAGATTCTGCTGTGGGCAGTAACTGTGGAAGTGTAGCTGGAGTCTTCTGTCTGCGCGTGTGTCTGTCTCTCTCGAAGGAATATGAGAGTGTGTCAGAGCATTGCTCTGTGATTTTATATCAAATATGTGCATGCACACACATACATACACACTCCCTCTGTGCCTGTTTACCAATAATATGCAGAAATGTGAGCAGCAGATGGTTCCTAATTTGTATTTTTTCCTCTGTATGATTTTTCATGTTTAATCCTGATTTTCAAGTAATGCTGTCAACTTATATACATTTCAGAACATTTTTAATAGAAAGTGGTTTGTTCTCAGCAGAAAACTGTGGCACAATCCTTTTTGCTTAGTGATGTCTGATTGCCGATCAAAATATTATTTTGAAATGGTTCTTTTTAATGATTTTGTCAAACTGAAACCTATTAGGGCTATAAATAACATTTTATGAGCACAATCTATATTTGAAAGCATTGAAAAAATACTTGAACTGAAATAATATAAAATGTTTTTAAATAAACCTTTTCATAACAAATTATGTTTATGGCATTTTGGAACCATGAAAAAATAACGTTTGACTATCTATAGCTCTTTTAAAAACATAGTAATCAACAACAGTATTGAACAAAAAAAAACCTTTATGTATTCTAACTTTTTTTATTATTTTTTTTTACCATTCACTGAAAAGGACTTCAGTGCTGATGCATTTTTTATTTATTTAATGAAATATTGTTCACTACTCTAAAACGTGTAATCTGAGTAATGAATTAATATTGTTTAACCTTTTCAATATAAAGAACTGTTCAAATGAACCAATAAATGAAAGTCTTAAATGCTCCGGTTTCTCATTTCTTGGAATTTTCCATGGAGGTCTTCTACCATTAGTTAGTGTGACGCTAACTTTGCCTTATTTTGTGAATGCGTGAGCCTCTTTCCCCTCACGGTAAGACGAGCCCTGTGCGACCAGTTCTTAACGCACACTATCTCTTGGCTGTTAGATCATAGTGCCTTTTACTCGACCGCTTCTCTGAGAGCCTCCACTCTGAAGTCCCATCCCTCATCAGTGGCACAGGATGGCGCTTCAGATAAAGGAGGAGAATTCTATTTATGTCCGCCTGTAAACAAAGTCCCAGTGAGGGAGAGCTAATGGCCTGGAACTGACGAGAGCCTGCAGGGATATCTCACTCTCCTTCTCCCTCTCTTGCTCATCTTGTCACCCTCTTTTTTTTCCCTTGTCCTTCTAGTCATGGTGTTAGTAGATGGGAGAGTCAGGCTGAAAGGAACCGCATTGAAGCAGTCAGTTTTCTGATGTGAGAAGAAAGGCTTTCAGGTCCTCGGCCTGAAAGGCAGTGAGAGGGAGGAAGACCAAGAAGACCAGAGGAGAATTTCTCCTGGGAAGAGACTGTAGTTAGAACAGCTGTTCAAAATGTACTTTCTCGCTTTCCCACTTTCTTTGGCCCCCGTCTCTAGGTTCAAATCCACTGCACATCAAACATTTATCATATACTTTTACATCAGTTCCTCTAGAAGTTGGACCAGTGACGTTTTTGAAGCGCTTTTGATCTTCGAAGCCTCTAAGTTCTTGACGGAGTGAATTTAATTTCTTGCGATATGTGGTTGTGATCGTATACTTAAAGTATATTTTTGATTGGTCCCGTGTGGATCTACTAACTCTCATATTTTTTTTTTTCTTTGATTAATTACCATCTTTAGTTTTGAATGGCATCTGATTGATGTTTCCTGTGAGGTGACAGCTGCTGGTTATTGGGGAACGCTTGATTGATCCGCGCTGATGGAGCAATGAAACTCCTCCATTGAGTTTTACTTACGATGTTTCTTGAAGCGCCAGGCCCATTCTGTTCTCTCTCTCGTGTGCGAGTGACAGACTTGTGTCGGGTATTGAAACTGGAATTGTTAAGCAGACGCTCGGTGGTAAAGCCTTGTGTTATGATTGAAGGGCAGAGCCGGCATTTTCACAGCAAAACCTGAATTCTGCAAAAAACTTCTCCCCTCCCCTCTTCTTCGCGTCGACACGTTCGCTAACCCCGATGACAAGCAAAATGCTGCCGCTTGTGACTTTTCGTTTTATCATTCAAATTTGTCCCATTGATGTCGTCGGCTTTGATTGACAGCCAAACTTGAGAGAGCAGCGATAGCAATCAGTCCTCATCAGCTGCGTTTGTGACCGCGGACAATAGTTTCTCTCTTTCGGGTTTTCACACTCGCCGATTTTTTTTGCACGTCCCCCTCCCTGCTGTCACAGAAAACTCAGACGATTGCATTTCTGTCACGACAGAGGGCTATTAATCTTTTAAATCCGAGCCAGACCTGAGCAGCATTGTGTTCTGGAATCTGAGAGCGCTCTGTGGAGACCACTCTGAAAAACAGCGAATGGGGGGAACATAACGGGGCTCGTTCTCTTTGTGAAGGAGAAACCGAAGCTTTCTGAACACACACAATATTAGAAATCCAATCTATTAGAGAGCGAGTGATAGATGAGCAACATGCAGATGGTGAGGTGATTGTGAAATCAGGCTGCCTGGCTGTACCTGATATCCCTCCGGCCCTCTGCTCGTTGACTCTCATCTAACCCGTTGACCCGTTCAGTGTCATGGGGGTGTGTTTTTCTTGTCAGAAAAAGTCCATGTGACTTGCTATGACCTTTATTTTAGTAGAGGAAGGTCACTGGGTGGTCTCCGCTCTTTCGAAAAGGTTGTTGGTCATGGGCTTAGGCCAGGAGATGCAGAATCGCTGTGTTCGGGCACCCTTGGAGCAAATCATGTGAGTTCATTGCCTCGCTCAAGGGCAAAACAGCAGTGGAAAAAAACGGGCACATTAGAACAAGCGTGCTGCTTACAAAAGTTAACATCCTGTGTGTCCTGTGAGGCATAGGAATCAGTAACACTCCAGTAAGCTCTGTTATAGGTAGATTTTTGTGTGCAATGCTTCTTGCGATTTTGTTTTTCGGCTGTTCTATTATGCCTTACGCAGTTGCACATGTGTTTTGGATGGTTTCTAGGGTGTTTTGGGTGGTTGCACACCCCAGATCTCTGATATTTTGGTCGCTAGATATGACTCCGTTCCCTCCCTCAATGTAGGCCCATGAAAAATTTCCATCTGTTTAATCATCCACCAGGTGAAAATCATAAGTGTAATCGTTCACAAAAGTAACAGCACGTCTCTCTTCAGATCACATGATTTGTGGTATAATTCATTTCCATGACACTTTAGTTTTTGACAAATTCCTAACAACAAGTATGAGCAATATAGCAAACACTGCTAGTTATGTAGAGAATTTTATTTAATCTTCTATTCTATTTTTTTGTGTGTGTCATACAGCAGACAGTTGAGAAATCAGTGCTAACCTTTCATGTGAGCTTTTAAAGCAAAACCACAGACTCATTTTATCACAAACCCAGAAGGCAGTTCTGCCTAAAAAAAGACTCTCACTGTTAATAAAGTGTCGTCCTTGTAGGAGGAATTAAAAAGTATAAAACTAGTGAGCTGAGGAAAACAGAACCGAGCCTCTAAACAGCATTTTGATGGTGAAGTGAGGTTATTAATGTTAGTTCAGTTGTGCTTCTTTTAATTGCTTATTTGGCATTAAGCATACACTTTTAATTCAAAGAGACTCATGGTACACTAATTGCAAGTGCAATCCCCCTGGAGCAACAAGAGGTCAGGCGTCTTATTCAAAGACAAAATGGTAATCGGTTCTTGGAACTTGACTCACCCCTATATAGAATTAGTGTGTTTCGTGCTGATGCCCTCTCATAACCTCAGCCCCCCTCTCCTAGTTAAGATGAGGTGTTCAGGTCCCCACCTGAGGAAACCTGATCCAGACAAGGTTGGCTGGGCTGAGAGCTCTAGACAGGGTTGGCTGGACGCAGTGGTGCAGAGAATGGTGCTACTCGATAGGGGTTTCTCCCAAGGACTGCTCAGGGAAGAAACTTGAAATTCATCTCCAGGAAAAACATGTTTTTGCCATTGCTTACTCCTGATTCACACTACCAGTTTTCAGTCGATCTGTATTTAATTTGAGAGAAGAAAAGTGGAAATCACTCTAGATAGTTCTTCCTGAACATCTACTGCTAAGTAAGCTTTTTATATGGATTATTAAATGTGTAAGACAACATGACACCGTATCAAAATTCATCTAGCTTCCTTAATGGGATGTATTTCCTAGTCAAAATATATAATATATGATATGGCAGGACTTGAATTATGAAATGTCACAGCATGGATGCTATTTTATTTTATTTAAAAATATATAATAATAATTTCCAATCTTTTTATTTAGAAAATAAATATTATTTTATTTATGCTGTAAATATATTTGTCATTTTATTAGCTAAAATAGCTCTTTTTTAAGTTTTGTCTTTGGAATAATTTTTTACAATTTATACCCAGCACATTGTCATGGGAATCCTGGCATTGTTTGTTGGTTAAAGGGATAGTTTCTGTCATAATTTCCTCAGTGGAACACAAAAAGTACTTGGTTACGAAGTATGTTGTTAACCAAAACAGTCTTGCTAATCATAGATTTCCATTATATGGACAAAAAAAGACTGTGATGACAGAATTGACATTTTTGAGTAAAATATCCCTTTAAGAACAAGGCTTTTTTACTTCACAATATCATGTTCTTCCGTTTACTTTAACCAAACAATTTATCCGTCTAAATATTTGTGAAGTTTCCCAGCTTGCTGATAAAAAAAAAAAAGCTGTTTGTTTTGATGATGCTCTGTCCGTCAGTAACCGTATCATCTCCGCTGGCAGTGTTTACTGTCCATTATGTCCGAGCAAACACAGCCGCCGCTGATCTTGTGTGCTCTCCACACAACCTGTCTCCTCCGAGTCTGGATCATAAAAGTGCATTCAAAGCTTTAAAATGCCTCCGCACTCCCAAGCGCGCAGACACTTGCTGCATAACTCAGCTGTGTGGAAGCATCTCGGCCCCCCTTTGCCCGCCCTTGTGGCTGCCCCAGCCCTGCTCCCCATATTCAGGCGTCTCTCTTGACTTCTCCAGCCCTTTGTCTCCTCAGGGGATGGATGCAGCGGGCGGGGTGGGTGCGAGCGGTTCGATCAATAGCCACTCCATCTGTTGGGCCTGTGGTTGAGGCTCAGGGTGGAGGGTGGAATTCGGCACCGTCTGTGGGGTGTATGAAGGGGGCTTGTCACCGGATTCTGCCTGAATGGGGCTCAAGGGCTGTGGCGCTGGAGTGGGGCGTTATGGGGTGGGTGGTGTCCCCCAACCAGCCTTTGCTTTTATGCCGTCTCCTTCCTTGGCACAGTTATGTCTGACTGGCGTATGTGGATATATGTTTGTGTGTGTGTGTGTGTGTGTGTGTGTGTGACATAGAGATGAGAGGCGTCTATTGTGTCATTTCACAAGCTCCCAGGAAACAGGGTCACCTTGTGCCCTGGTGCCCTCTCTGGATATTTTGTCTGTGACTTATATACAAGGGCCAGACAGCCAGGCTCTCAGCACATCTATCAGATTCCCCTTATTGAGAGAGAAAGTCTGGAACAGTGCTTTCAAAGGGGACATCTGAGATAGTTGCACAGTTGTAATCATTCTTCCTGGAAGACACTGGAGTAACTCTGGATCTGTCTGTGCAGCTGAAATCATTTAGGACACTGAATTCTATAGTTGTGTTTGGAGTGTGGAAAACTGTGCTGTTTATTCAAGGCACAATAGTTCTGTTAACATGAAATCAAAATCGGATTCCCTATTTAGTTTCCTAATAAATGCTTATCTTTCTGTATGATTTAATGGCACATTATGCTATGTTTGCTTTTATAATCTTTAGTCAAAATATAACGGTCCTCTTCTTGGAAACCATTTTTATATTATGTAGGGCCATAAATAATATCATAGTCTAACATTTCACTTTACACAATCATGTCAAACCACGCTGGATAAAAGTGACATGATTTTATTCCTGTTTTCTATTCAATTTTAATCTGTACTGTATCACATGAGATATGCTTGTTTAGGGGTTTTTTTTATTCTAAAATGCATTAAATCAAAACTGACATTAAAGACGTTTAATAATTTTTTAATGAATGCTGCTTTTTTTATTTCTTTCTATTTGCCAAAGAAAAAATGTATCATAGTTTCCAAAAAAAAATATTACGCTGTTTTCAGCATTGATAATAATTATATATTTTTTTTTATTGGGCACTGAATCAGCATATTTTTTTAATAATATTTTTGAAATTGTAATGATATTTCACAATATTTCACACAATATTTCACAATATAACTTTTTTATGTATTTTTGATCAAATAAATACAGCCTACTTTTGAATTGTTTGTAACTTGGTACTGGTATTCCCCAAGAGGTTTTTATTATTTAAGCCACACATATATCTGTGTGATTATGTGTGCCAAAACTTTGGCTGTTGTGACAGCTGCTTTGCCTTGATCAGCGTACTATGATGAGGACTGTGGTCCTTGGGGAGTCTTCTCTCTGCTGTTATTTAGTGGCATTGGCTTCACATGAAGGACGTACAGTGGCCCCAACCTTTCTGGCTCTGGCTCTCTCATGGCCACTGATGCATTTTTTTTTTCAGAGCTAAAAGACTCATGAAAATTAAGTGCTCAGATCTGTGCCTGTATTCCTTCTCCCTAAAGTTAACATCGAATTTGACAGAAAATACAAAATACGATGCCAAGCATGTGTCAGCAGGCTTGTCTTTTGCTCTCTTATCTGCTTGGTCATTTCTTTGATCACGAATAGCTCACGGTTTAGGCTGACCGTTCTCCAAGGCTGTTAGCTGCTGCAGCATCTTGTCACGTAAATCTCAATTAACTCCGGTTCAGCCATCAGAGACCACACCGCTCCTAAACGAGCCCTTTATTGCCTCATATCTAATTGTGTGGCTCATTAAAGCCGCTAATCAAAGAGACTCACATATCCAGCAGCAAGGTTATGTGCTGCTAAACTCCGAGATACTGAAATCTTTCAAACAAATAGTATGACAGCAACTCTACAGCATTTTCTGTCCTTTAAGTGTCTTGAAGAAACGTGCTTTAGAGGGAATTCTAACTCTCCTTTGCCTTTATTCCCAACTCGATCATAATCTAAATGGGTAGATCTCACAGAAACGTACCCTGGTCAAATTTCACCCTGCAATTTTCCTTTCCTAAAAAACCTCCTGAGTTGAGTATTCAGCCTAACTTTGTTTTAGGCAGTATTTATATATATACAGTACAGACCAAAAGTTTGGACACACCTTCTCATTCAAAGAGTTTTCTTTATTTTCATGACTATGAAAATTGCGGAGTCACACTGAAGGCATCAAGGGCTATTTGACCAAGAAGGAGAGTGATGGGGTGCTGCGCCAGATGACCTGGCCTCCACAGTCACCGGACCTGAACCCAATCCAGATGGTTTAGGGGTGAGCTGGACCGCAGACAGAAGGTAAAAGGGACAACGAGTGCTAAGCATCTCTCGGGGAACTCCTTCAAGACTGTTGGAAGACCATTTCAGGTGACTAGCTCTTGAAGCTCATCAAGAGAATGCCAAGAGTGTGCAAAGCAGTAATCAAAGCAAAAGGTGGCTACTTTGAAGAACCTACAATATGACATATTTTCAGTTGTTTCACACTTTTTTGGGTAACACTTTAGTATAGGGTCCAATTCACACTAATAACTAGTTGCTTATTAACATGTCTATTATTAACATATTGGCTGTTTATTAGTGCTTATAAAGTACATATAATGCATGACATCCATAATCCTACCCAATACCCTAAACTTAACAACTACCTTATTAATTATTAATAAGCAGCAGATAAGGGGTTAATTGAGGCAAAAGTCATAGTTAATGGTTAGTTAATAGTGAGAATTGGACCCTAAAATAAAGTGTGACCCTTTTTTGTTATGTATATAATTCCATATATAATTCCACATGTGTTAATTCATAGTTTTAATGCCTTCAGTGTGAATCTACAATTTTCATAGTCATGAAAATAAAGAAAACTCTTTGAATGAGAAGGTGTGTCCAAACTTTATGTCTGTACTGTATATATATAACGATCAAAATAAAATAATACATTTTTTTTTATAATAACAATAATAATTGCAAGTTGGCATGGCACTTGTTTTATTTGACGCCAACATGGCGGAGGAGGTGCTCATACTGGCTCTAATTTTTGATGCAAAGACTGTGTGACTGTGTGAAAGGCCCCCAATGGTATTTTTGCGTTTGTGTTGACTTTAGTGCAATGTTTTACAGATTTTTATCTTTAATGTGCAAAATCCTCAATATAAGGTAACTGCCAGCACAGGTCAACCCTGCTTTCTTGCTGGTGTTCCCAGAAGAGCCCTGGGTACCTTTTTGAGCCTCTGTGAGATTGGTGTAGAGATGGTTGTGGTGGTCACAGAGGGGACCGTTTTCTCTTAATGGAAGCACTCACTGGCTATCTCCTCAAGCCAGCCCAGAGCTAATTTGAGACAAGGAGGATGGGTGTTTGCGGTCTCTATGTGCTCTTCCCACCTCGCATGCTTTTATCACACTGTTTCAGTAGCTGAGGTTTGGTGGGGAGTGAGGGAGAGAGACAGAGTGTGGAAAGGGACATCTGCTTTTTGTGTCTCCTGTGTTCTTATCCTTTACTCTCAATTAAGAAGATTTAAAAAGACAGTGTTTGTCTTTGCCCACACTAAAGAGGGAGCCTCTGCAAGTGTGTGTCTGTGTGTCCAAATAGACACAGCTCAGCCTCTCTCCATTAGGCTGGGTTCGTTTGAGAGTATGGCGGCTTTCAGTGCGGGGGAGAAAACTGCAGTGACAGCACAATGAATAAATTGAAAAAGGCTTGTGTAGTAAATTGTCTTTCGCTGGTGACAAACGATCTGATAGGAGCGCGGAGGCTGCAGACGCCGCTGTCCCAGCAGAGCTGTGAATAACTGGCCTATCTGCTCGCTGCTTAGCACACCGGCCTCTCGCGCAAGCTTAATAATTTAAACACTGTGAAATATTTCCCCCCTGCGCAGATATGCCCGAGCGTTGGCAGGCGTTGAGGACGAGCTTTGGGAATGCCCCTTCAGTCTAATTTGGGCGACGGTGACATCCAGAGGTTTCTCCCTTTTTTCCCCCCTCTTTTGTTAGGAAATGCCCTTGTTAAACATGTGCCCATAAGTTTCACTAAGGCCTATATTTAGGAATTAGAATGACAGGAAGAGAAATTTACTGAATCGTTCTGTCGCTATCACTCTGTCGCTTCACCACTTTGTTTCACTCTATTCCTCTTTCTAGCCCCTTTCACACTGCATGTTGGACCCGGACAATTGCCAGAACATTGCCGGGTTGCCTTCTGAGAACGCAAACACATTCCAGGATAGATCCCTGGTCAGGGACCTAGTAACATTGGCGGGTTCAGTCCCGGAACGAGTTCTGTGTGAACAAAAGCCAGAAACAATGCCGTAAAGGGTGTTTCGTAGTGATGAAGCACGTTATCGCGCGACTCTTTACCAGTTGTTTTGAAGGCAGATCAATGTTCGCGACGAAAAAAATATGTGCAAACTGTAATGAAGCAGAGATCAGTCAGTTCTTTGAAACAATGTTTTATCAAGCCAACATTCAAATGTGTTGAGTAAAAAAAAAAAAAATGCTAAATTGTTACATTTATTGAAATTCTGCTTACATGCAAGCCGCTTTTATGCTGTTGTGGCCATGATCTTGCTCACAGGCTTTTATAATTTCTTCGGCTAAATTTCTCACTTGTCATGTAAATCTAGTTCCTCCTCTGTGGAGGTGTCCTCTCGCTGTGAGGGGTCCCTTGAGTCCTGGAAACCAATTAAAATATCTTCCTGTTAGGTCAGGTCAATTTAAAGCGGCTTAACTTTTTATTTGCTTGTTAGTTTGTATCTACACATACATTTCCTATGTGGATCCTTATACAGACTTCTGAAGGCCTCCAAGTTGCCTTTTGTGTGCCTTGGCCTATTTTATTTTTCTTTTCTTAATAAACTAGGGTTTTTAAGGTCCCATTTGGGCCTTGCAACCAATTACGCAAACTATAAAAAATTTAAGAGGGACAGTCTTTTATAATTTAATCCTAAAGTAATAGATTCTGTTAAATATGCATGAGCTTGGCTTTATAGATGAAACTGGAATTAATGTCTATCAGAGACCCGACCAGGAAGGCACAGAGGAAGGGAAAGAAAAGGAGATGGGGATATCTTATCATTATTCTAATAGGGTATGATTGCTGTGGACTGAGGCAGACTGTCTACGGCTAGACGGGACGGCCAGTTTAATCGTTGCAAGTATTGAGCACATTTGCCCAGGCTGGGCAAGCTGAGATGCTGAAAACCGATCCAGCCGTCCGCTTGTTCGATTGTCTCTGGGCTTTTTTTTAATTTATTTTCTAGGATGAAGATTGTGTTGTTGAATCGGAGGGAGATATGTTTTGAGGTCTGGTTTGTTTTTGGCAGGCTGTGTGACAGCTTAATGAGCAAGTTAAGGAGCGTGCATCGGAAGGTCAGGGACTGCCGATCAGAGCGGGAGTCGTATATCTCCACACAAAGTCTCCTCACCCGTATCCTGTACACTCAATCTGTCAATCTCTCGTCAGCTCTGCTTACCCCACCAACGGGCACACGCTGTGCTTGCCATACAAACAGATCTTTTCTCTTGATCTATTTATGGTAAATTCAAAGGCGCATCCAAGGAGAAAACGTTTATCAAGGTCTTCACAAATGTTCTAGACACGTGTGGATTGCCCTTTTGCCCTTTTATTTCCTATGTAAATTGTAAACCGAGACACTCTGTTGTGGGCTTCCACGGTACAGTGGATGTAGCTAATTGCGCGTCGAGTTCTGGGCAGAAGAGAAGGTCAGTTGCCGGTCCTTAACTTCCACCCTGACACCGCCATTATTCCCATAGCTTGCAGGGCAAATGTTTCATCTCAAGGAAGTCTGCGAAGTGAAATAAAGGAGCTTATGAAATATTTGATTATTGGGCGGCTGAAGTTTTGCCTTGGAGGTGGAAGTGCTTTTTCTCATCCCTGATGTATTTGGTGGTTTGTGGCATAAGACCAAAATGAATGGATGGTTCTAGCCGAGAAGGTTTCGAGAGGTTTGAGATTTGTCAAAATACCCGTCTACAATCAGAAGTCAGCGATTTAAGTATGAACGCAAATATTTCTGGTCAAATTCTTCCAATATCAAGGTCTATTATCTAGGTCAGGTGCTCTCAAAATTCTCAATTCCATGGCCCATCAGACCTGATGGTCTAATATGTATTATCATATATACAAGACCCATTTATACAGCAAAGAAAATAATTTTATTTTAGTACACTTTTTTTTCTGGATCCCTTTTTTCTTTAGTTATTACAGTTTTTTTTTAGCCCATTTAAAAAAAAAATTAAATCATGCTATACTGAAATATTTAATTGTATTTTAATACATGTTAATACACCATTTTCTGAACCCATTATTTTATTGTGCTTTTTTTCGTTACAATGTATCGATACATTTTTCAACACTATTTCAGTGAACTTCCTGAGCATCAACTAGTGACTCAATATGTAAACATGCTCATCTAGATTATGCTCTCCATATAAATTTTAAAGCTCTGTTCTTCTAATGTATGTTAATAATTAGGTAAACCTCATTTGTGTTTAAGGGAAAACTTATGCTATAGGAATAGTTCACACAAAAATGAAAATCAGTTACCCATCTCTAGAATACACAAGAAAAATGTTTTAAATATTTTTTGAACCCAAAAACCCAAAAGTCAAGTCAGCTCAACTTTTAGTGGCTATGCATTTTTAGACATGGTGTGTCTCAATACACTTGACGTTTGTTATCATTCACATCAAACCTGCAGCAACAATCTTAATGCTCCCAGACTGAAATGTGCACATTGGCAAAAAAACAATTTGCAAGCTACTGTACACTGGAGGGCATGATTTTCATTTTTGGATGAACTTTTTCTTTGAACAAAACAACTGAGAACATTAAGTCTCCTTAGCTTTAAAAGAGCAACCTCTGAGCAATATTTTTTCCCCTCTGGGTATATGTGTGTTTGAAGTGTGGATCCGGCAAGCAGAGAAGTTCAAATGTGACACCCAGGATTAAAGGAGGGCAGTAGGGCCTACAGGCATGATTTTGGGATATCTAACCCTTTTAATACACCGTGCCATATCCCGAAAACACATTTAACCACCGACTCAATCCCTTCCCTCGTTTTCAGCAGAAATGCATATTAATAGATTAGTGCGATGAGGGGTTTGTGGAAATGCTCGGCAGTTAAAACTTAGGTCAAGCTTTAGTTTCCCGCTGGTCTATTTTATTTAATTTTTTTAAGTCAATGGCCACATCCTATTCGCAGTGTAATTTAATCGGAGACTCTGTGGCTGTGGGCACTATCTGCACTCGGAATAAAGACAGAGCTGACGTTTTTTTTTTTTTTTACTAATCCTCAAATTTCTCCGTTCACCGAGCTACAGATCACTCCGCTGGGTGAAGACAATTACCAGCCTGCTTTTTCATGCTAATGCAATCTCTAACTAGATCTCTTCCTCAAAATGTGGGGGAGAAAAAGCGAGAGATAGGAAGAAGGAAAGGTTTTTTTTTTGATTAACATTTAATTACGGACAGTTCCCCGTCAGCGAAGCGGAGGGGTCAGGAGAGGAGGGCAACACACAGAGGGAAAGGGCAGGCAGTAATTTAAGATGCTGAACCCTGCTTAGGGACGTGTGTGTGTGTGTGTGTGTGTGTGTGTATGCCACCCTGGAGAGAGCGAGAGAGAGAGAAGGTCAGAGGGCACGTCTCATCATAAGCAGGGTTTTGCATGACTGCACCTATTCTTGAGTGCCTGCATAAGAGGTTTCAGGCCAAGTGTTTGTTTTGTGCTAGGATTTTATGACATCATCCTCATCGGATCAGAAACTCAGTCTCGGATGAATCTCCCAAGCCTCACTTGACCTCATGATCGTCAAGCTGTCAGTGGCGATTTAGGATGCTTTTCAAGACCAGCGGAGGAGACCTCACTAAACCCTCTAATGTTCTTGGAGAATATGACATTGGTTTGAGAGTCACACGTGTGAGTCAGTGGTTGTGCGATTGTGTCAGGTAGAGTTGACGTGTGTTTGGAAGCGATTTGCTTTGTATGTCATTTTGCATAGCAGCTTTGTCTCGGGCAGCACTGAACTGGGATGCCTTTTATTGAAGGCTTCTGTGCACATATCTGAGACTCATCTAAAGATTGGCATTTCACACACATTTCCTTTCTTAGTGTTCACCTTCATGTAGATACACACACAAGCGCGCCTGAATTACACACATACCTCACCTTCGCTACCTCATGTCTCTCGGAAGGGGAATGATAACGCGGGTCTTTATCAGGACGGCTGTGTGATATGGAAGGTGCCGGATATATCCTGCCTCTGGGGCAGTACAGGGCTGTTATTCACGCTCTCTCACCTTCTCTCTGATTATTGGACAGAAAACTGGTCATCTCAGTGGAAACAATGTCTGATAAAGCATATATATTTGAGTGTGCACTGCACATCCCTGCACAAAATATGTTTCTGCTTTGAAGGATCTGTGGGAGTGAATGAAATGGTGGTATGGTGGTCACATAATTGAATGACTACATTGTGTTTTGGCTAAATAAATATATATATTTTTTTATTATTATTAAAGGAAATGGAACATATAAAATAGAAGACCCTTGAATATTCACACTGACAAATGAATGCCTTCAGGGTGTGGGGGTGTTGTGCATACAATAGGCCATTGTTTTCATTTTGTTAATCCTAAACAGGGTCCTTGTGTTATGTGAATGAGCTCAGATATGTGATGGGCAGCACTGTGCTTTTTTTTAGTTTAGCTGCTCTTTTCTGGACAACCAATTGCTCTGATGTGTCTTTATTTAGATGTGTGACCTCTATAGACTTGGGCTGTACAGTCTGTCTTTTCCAATTTATTGTATTTAAATGCATTACAAGATCAAAACCATGCACATTGCTTTAGCTTGCATATTTATTAATTTATTGCTTGCTTGTATATTTTAGTTTTATTTAATTAATTTTTCTTTATGATTCATACGGTTCAATATTGGATATTTAATTGTGCATGCATTCGCTCACTATTGTTTTTCTGTTATTTTTGCTGACAGAATTTTAATGTTTTAATGAATTGTAATCTATTATTTGGATGAGGATAATGTGAAAATGTCCAAATGTCATTTTGATGATAAGAAAATATCCCTGGGTGTTTATTGTGAATGCATCAGCACTAACTGCCCTTTCACTGCTTTAGACGTGAAGTTCTTCCATGTGATCTCACACGCACAACAAATTCATTCAGCGTCTCGTCTCAGCGGCCAATTAGCTGGTGCTTCAGCCATCAATGTGACAGAATTAATGTTGGCTACTGTAGCGTGATTCAAGATAACGGGCGTGCGATTTGGCGTGCTGTGACAGAGATAGACTTTTTTCGCATTATTATCCGGCTCCCGCTTACGGGCCGCACTTTGGCTCGGATCGAGAGCCGAAATCAAGAATTTACAACAGCAATATGTTGTTCATTCTTCGAGCTGCAGAATAAACCATCTTCCATCTGCTTATGCTTGCAACAATGGCTGACCTGGATCTGACCCTGGAATGGAGGCGGCCCTTTAGCAGATGTGGATATTGTGTGCCAAAATTGTTAGCTATTGAAAGAAACTGTATGTATAGTGGAAACGCGTGCGTATATCATTTGTTTGTTGTCAGCAGGACTGTTTGCGCTCCGTGGGTTTTACGTCCTCTCCTGCATTCATGTGTTGTTAGGAAGCAACGGGTCTCCAGTGTGTGTGTGTCTTGTTAACAATTGCTGAATTTATGTCCCAGAGTGTGTGCATGTCCTCTCTGAAGGATTGTTTGTTTGTTTGTCTGTGTTTTGCATCCTCGTTTGTCCTTGTCCTGTTGCTATATTCGTGTGTGTGCGACTTGATGTGTTATTCTGATTAGTTTCTACTGTCACCTGCTCAGCATGTTCATGTGTGTGTGGTTTTTATATAATAGTGTTGAGTGTCTAAGTTTGTGTGTGTGCGCTGTGTGGTGAAGTTAAGGGGTCGGGGACTCTGTCTGTCCCTCTAATGAGCTCTTTCATTGCTTTCCATTCAGTGGTGCGGTGTGTGTGAGGGATTATGGGGGACTGCAGTGGCTGCTTGTTAAAGCCGAAGAAAAGGGTCTGGGTGTGTCGATTGGATTAACTTGTTTGGGCTTATTAAGAGGGGAGACACAGGCCTTTTAAAAGCACTCATGGAGCTCTCTGTCTCTCTCTCTCTCTCTCTCTCTCACACACACACACACACACACTGAGCTGGCAGGTCACCATTCAATTAGGAAGAGAAATCCCCCGCCTCTCCGTCCCCTCATCTCTCTCGGATATTGCAGACAAATGCAAAACCTCTTTCCTTTCTCCCTCTTTACATCAATGTACATAGATTCCCTACAGGCCGAGTCTATACTGGTCATAATGGAGGATTTTATACACAGGAAATCAACTTTTAGCCATCATGCTTTTTGTCTTAGGTTCTTTTATCCGCACTTACACCTCTTTCGTTCTCACCTTCCCCTCACTTTCCAGCCTATCGATATTTTCGCCTCTCCAACAGAATTGCACTTCAGAGAATTCAGGGGGCTCAGGTCAGCGTGAGGTTAATTCGTCCACCGGAGATCTCGGCATGCATCAGACAAACTAAGTGCATGTCTACCTGAAACTGTATATTGTTACATGTTCAAAAGCACTTTCATTACGGAAGCTGATTTATGCACAGGCTAGGCTTTGACCTAAGCTGCATGTATCTGTTGGAGAATTTAGTGTTTTTGTCCTAAAAAGTTTTATTGTAGTTTGTTGGTTCACATTAAAAGCAAAAATGCTGCGTGGTGCTGCCCAATCGCAGTCTATCAGAGCACTGAAGACTTATAATAAGATGTCAGCCCAACAAGAAAAACTGGCAGCAAGTGCATTGTGTATTTTCTAGAAATGCACAATATGTCAGTACCATATAATTTATCATCCATTTTTTATCTATTTTTTTTATAGATGCATTGGTTTTTATGGGATATTTTTGCTCATCTTTTGAACTTCTACATTATCTTTGGTGTCATCCAATGCGTGCTTAAAAGTTAAGGTCAGAGGGTAAATCTTAAAATTATTATCCATTTTACATACTGTACATGCCTAAATTTTCTTTTAGAATTTAAAACAATTGATTTCGTTTTTAGGGTTTTTATTTTAAGTTTTAGATGCAATGGTGCTGAATTTTGTTCATATACTTTAATAGAATATTTTAATTGCATATGCTCATTTATCCCATTTTTTGCATTTTGATCACCTTTGCCGCCATCTAACACTCACTTAAAAGTTAAGCTCAAAGATTTTAACCTTATGTTTAAAGATTTTTACAATAAAATGTATTTAATAACACTGTTAAAAGTAATCTTGGATTACTCAAAATTAAAGAGTAGTATTGAATTGTAATATAGGCAATTTATTGGTTATTGCCCTTACATGAAAAAGAGATAGTATCAGTCTGAATTGAAATATATGTGCATCTCTACATGTGATTGTAGCGCTAATTAAAACTTCTTAACCGCTTTTAAAACAAATTTCACTGTGTGAATTTTCTCTCTCATTTTAAAGTGTTTCATAGAGATGCATTTAGTTTTAAAACAATGTTGCACTGAACCCTTCTTCTGTGTTAGTAGGTCTGAAGGCCTTTTGCAACATGAGCCTTTACCCTAACCAAGGGACCTAACACCAGGATGTTCAGGATGGATGTCTATGGAATCAGTGTTGCTATAAGGCTAAATATAAAAATCATATGCTAAAAAACATCAAACTAAAACCATGCTGTCTCGGTTTTAGCCATCCAAGCACACCTTGTGTTTCTTATAGTGGTGCAAGATTTCAGTGGTATCTAGAATTCATCTCACTATTTTCAGGAAATTGAAGAATGCGTGAGTTTTTTTTTTCCCAATGGAAAGCTTATAAACCCTCTAGTTTATAAGAATAGTAATTTGCAAATATATTAGGTGGCTTGTATCTCAGGAAGTACACAAACAAGTGTAATCACAGAAATCTTCCTACATTTGCTGTTCATAGTGCTGAGCTTGTACTGCTTTTGATTGAAGAAAGACGGCAATGAGGATTGCATCGGTGGAGATTTTATTTGGTGTTGCCATTGATTTATTCAAATACATTGATAAGCACATGTTAGCTGACATGGCTACACAATTTCAAATCGCATGCCTGTTTACTATAAATGAATATTGACAGGCAGAAAGACAGACCTGAGTCGCTTGCCGATCTCGTTCTCATTCTTTGCTCAGTTCCTCATCATCTGCTTGTATTCACATGCAGATTTTTGGGAACAGAGTCTCAGGAAGGGCTAATCCATTTCCCCGCTGTGACAGAAAGCCATTGAGGAAACCGAGACAGAGATGTTTACCAATGAGCTGCGATCTTTAAATAACACCGATTTCACATGTCAGTAAAACGGAGCAATTCAACACAATCTTGGATTGCATGTTTTCAGTTGTTGTTGTTCGCAGTTTGAGGATTTGTTCCCTCTGAAGCTCTGACTGAAAAGATGGGAGGTAAAGGGTTGTCAGACATTCTTACTGAGCTCCAAGAAGTTTCTGCTTGAGTTTAATCACATCGCTACCTAAAGAGCTGTAAGAGCCTCTAGGATGACTTGATTTAGCCAAGTAGTATATGTTCGTAGATCTTTATCTGGTGCTGGATAAAGTAGCTATAAATTATAGTGCTAGTTGTACGCATAACCCTAACTAAACAGGGGGATGATGGGTTAAGAATGTTGTTCAAGCACTTAACCCCAGCCATAAGCCTAATCCTGAAACCTGATTGGTTGATACAAATGCTGACCATGTAAGCATTACACCAAGGTTATTATGGGTTTGAATTGTTAATTTCCATTTATTTCACTTTATTGGTCTTTATTTATTTTTTTATTACAATCACAGCTGTTTTTTGTTTAGGTGTATTTTTTTTCTAGATTGTTTATTTTTTATTTTGCATGTAGTATTTTAGATCTGCCAAAGTTTTATAGTATATCATGTTGAACAAATTAATTTTGGGACATTTTTGTATACATTTTTTGAAGTAATGACAGGGTAATAATTTAGTTTTTGTATAGTTCACTTGAGAGACCTTGACTTGACTTGACTTGTCAGTGAAGAACAAAGTACAATACACTTGCACATTTGTGCTGACATGAAAGTCCTGATCTAGGTAGCTTTGTGTTTTGATCTGGGTTGTATCTAAAAGGTTGCAAGTTCAAACTCTCCTTTGTGTCCTTGAGCAAGGCACTTCACCTAAAGTTACTCCTTTAACTTGCAATTAGAAATTCTTTGCTAGTCTGAGAGTCGGCTGGTGGGTGGGTGCTGCCTAAAACGTAGTCAGATGGTCCTATACCGCATTCTCCAACAGAGCTGCTGTTTCCTCTGTTGACTGCCTGGCAGCGCGCCCCGTTTTCTCTTCTCCCTCTGGAGTGAAAGAGCTGAAGATGGAGGGATGCAGAGTCGGAATGCAGCCAGAGATTTATGGCCCGGGGGGAGATTGATTACGCCCGTCACTGGCCCTGATGTGCGCTTGGCATTTGCCCCCCACCCAACTCATCAGCATGTTACACATACACCCACACACAATATGGCATTTACACTCCAAGCAGAAACTCCTGGAAACTGCCTCCCAAACCTTTTTGGACAAAACACCATCCTAGTTGGCATCTGAACTGCAGGCAGACTCTTTCTCACTTTTGACATCCGCATCGTTTAAAAAACACATAGGAAGTGTTTCAGCCGGTCAGCGCAGGTTTTTGTTCTTAACGTGTGTGTTGTGAGCAGTGATGGGTGCTTTATTCCTCTTGTGACTGAAGGAAGTGATGGATGGGTGCTGTGGGATGGCCAGGAAGGAAGGGGCTGCTAGATTCCCATGTGATGCAGCAGGTGTGTGTTTGCAATTCAGCCCACAGTCAGTCCAGAGGCAGCTGGAGAAGCATTAAAATGCCACCTCACATACTTCTCTGTGTATGTATCCTCCTCTTGTGTTTCACAGGTGTGAGTTGAAGAACTGGATAAGGAATACAAATACACGTTGGAGCCGTGGCATAGTAGTTAGCTCTGGTGCTTTAACACATGCAAGTTCAAATCTGGCTTGTGGCATTTCCTGATCCTTTTCGTATTTTTATTTTAGTTTACACTTTTAATTATTTGTATTTATACTTTTTAAAATACTTTGAATATTTATGATTATATAAATGTATAGTTGTATTCATACTTCAAATATTTAAAATAACTTTAATTTAAAAAGTTTATACATTAAAAAATATATATTTTTAAATAATTATTTTAATACTTTTATTTACCATTTATTTATAATTGTTTAATAATTTTAATATTAAATTTTTTTATACTTTTTTATAATTTTATATATAAAAAAAATTATTTATTTATTTGTAAATCAGTATAATTCCTGCACATCTTGCTTAATCGGACTATATCACTAACAATTATGTTTTTCTTCATTTTGAAGGTCGGCCTCGGCAAACCAGTGTTTGTAGAATCGTACCTGCGTCTGCGCAGTCATGCTGGCCTGTCTGCAGAGGAGGCAGACCCCTGCACCCCAGCACGCCACGGCCGTCTGCAGCAGCAGCAGCAGCAAGAGTCTTGAGCAAACGCAACACATCCACCGCAAATGTGAGCAGAGTTTAGATTTCTTGTTTTTTAATTTTTTTTATCATAAATGGCAAGAACAATGACAGCAGACTGTTTTTTCTTTCTAATTGCTGGCACAGTATATGAGATTTACTTACTTCCTTCTGATGGGACCAAACATTTAGACTGAATAATTAAATATGACTGTGTAGTTAGGCATTGACGACATTTCAGATGAGTTCAATGAACTTTGACAATAGACTTTTCTTTCACACTGTTCTATTAACAGAGATTTGTTTATGTCAGTGTGATGTAGCACATCCACGACCCCTGAAATGTTCACATCACATTCATTTCATGCCCCAAGAAGCTTCACTCAGCTCACAGTGGCATTGTTTAGACATGAATAGTTAACATCTTGTTTTTTGCAGCCTTGATTCGAGTGTTGCTGGCTTTTGTCCTTGTGCTCGAGTCTGTTCTCTTCTCCTATAGTATTTTATTCTCCACTCTACTGTAGTGTACTCTACCGCAGGGGTTTTTGATGCCAAATACCCAGAAAAACAATCGTCCCCTTGAATAATTGAAGAATTGGCTTTTATACTCCCATTGTGCCAAAGCAAATTGTTAACATTTCATCTGAAAAATATTTCCTTTTATGTTTTTTTCACAAGTATGTGCAGATTTTTTTTCTCTAATTCATAGTTTTGAATAGAATAAAAAATCAACAATTATCTTTATTTCTTTCTTTTTTTTACCAGTCTTTAGAAAACTTAAATTAAATGGTAATCTTGTCAAATTTGTTGAATGAAAGAAAGAACTAAAATAAACGAGTAATATATTAAATGCAAGTTCAGTTTGACAGCTCTTATAATACATTTTACAAACAATAATAAATAAATAAAATATAACTTATCATATGTTTTACAGACCTCCTAGTACCCTATTTTGCCTTAAAGCCCTTGTTTGAAAAAGCCTTCTCTTCTGCACTCTAGCCGAATCTGGTCTGCTTTATATTATTTTATCTCTATTATACTCTACTGATCCTCTACCTGTCTATGTGCAACTCTGTTTAGAATGTCTGTGCAAGGTCTTGTTGACCATATATGGAACATTTGTAGTGTGTTTGTCTTTATTCTTCAATAACCATTGAATCTGCAAGAATAAAAGACTTTACTGCTGATGTTCCCTGTCATGGCTTCAAGGCTTGTAACTCAACCCTGACCTTCAGGTTAGGATTTGCAGTGATGTATGTCCTTACAGACCTACCCGTATGCAAATGTACACATGGTGAAACAAATCTGCTCATTTTCCATAAATCGGTTTCACACATATGCACGAGTAACCCATGTAGAACAGGCCCTCTGGTCACCACAATGTATATTTGTATAGATTTTCATGTGTATGTCTGTGTTTGTTCAGGGTTTGCAGGAATTTTACAGATTGACCAGTCTTGTTCTGGCAGGCTCTGAGATTAAAGAAAGTAAAGCACAGCCTAATGGCTATTATTTCTGACTGAAGATCCCTGGGCTCTGCTTAAAGCTTCAGATTAGACTTAAACTGAGGGAGCTCTTCCTGTAATGAGAGAGAGGGAATAAAGGAAAGAATAGAGGGGAAGAGGGGGTTGTCCTTCTTTTAGAATGTTCCATATGCCTTCAGTTCTGTTTTGTTGGTGTGGCTGTATTCCACATGCACAAGCTGATTACGGTGAGGACAGGCAGACGAGCAGAGGAATATTAACTTTTAACCACTATCCCTTAGGTTCAGCTCTAAGCTTAGTGCAGCTTAAAGGTAATAGGATGGCATCGTCCTCCTGCTGCTGTCTGATCAGCATGGCATCGTTCTGCTTTCTCCTTCTTGGCAAACAGGAAAAGGTTAAAGGGACAGATTTTTTGGGGGAAAGCACATCCATGGGCATCTGCTGCCTTTGTCTGAGATCTTTTAAGTGTGTGTGTGTGTGTGTGTTTTAATATAATGAATATTGAGAACAGAGAGTGAAAGAATGTTATTGGTAAAATGAAATGAATGGGCGAATGTATGAATGCGTGCATGGACAGAAAGACATTAAAGGGGGGGTGAAATGCTCGTTTTCACTCAATATCCTGTTAATCTTGAGTACCTATAGAGTAGTACGGTATCCTTCATAACTCCAAAAAGTCTTTAGTTTTATTATATTCATAAGAGAAAGATAGTCTGTACCGATTTTTCCCGGAAAAACACGACCGGCTGGAGGCGTGACGTGTGGGCGGAGCTAAAGAATCACGAGCGCCAGTAGGCTTTTGCGTTGAGAGCGTCTGGAAGCTGTGACACAAAATGACTAAGCTCCACTTTGTCGTCTTTTTTTTTTTTTTTTTTTTAAGCTCTACATGTGGAAAGTGCAGTTTGATGACAACATCGCATGTTGTTTACTTGATGTGCTTACACGCCGACAGCTAAGTTAACAACACAGAGATATTTGAAGCAGTTTTACTCACCGCATGCGGTTCCAACACACGATCGTGACCCTTTTTCGTTGGGACTGCATTATCCTTAAGAAATAAACGATGTGCAAATCCGGCGTCAAACTGGGCCTTGTTTGTAAAACAAGCATCTTCGAAATGTAGGGGAACAAACAAAAACACTTGCACAACTTCGTTGATGCTCTGTAAAAATAAACTCCATCCACTGGTCCCTTAATGCTGTTTCTCTTTTGGTAATCTGTGCAGGGTTGTCTTGCCCTGGCAACCAAAAACACATTCCTTTTGTGACATTTCGCGACGCTCTCGCTCTGATCAGTGAATGTCTGTGCTCAGCCTCTCATTGCTCTGCTATACGGGAGTGCGCGCTCTTCCGGGAGAAGTGCCTTAGGACCCATATAAGGAAATTCCGCTCCATCTAACATCACACAGAGCCAAACTCGAAAAAAACTTTCCGAAACTTGTGACAAACCAGAAGTAGTATTTTTGGAACAGAAATACTCCTTCAAATGTACAACTTAATTTTTGAAACTTTGTCCATGTTTATCATGGGAATCCAACTCTTTAACAGTGTAAAAAACTCAGTATGCATGAAATAGCATTTCACCCCCCCTTTAATGAATATGAGTGAATAAATGGATGGGTGGTTGGATGAATAAATGAGTGGATGTATGGATGAACCATTGATCAGCAGAATGGATGATGAGTGAATGAAGGAGCAGATGGATGGATGGATGGATGGCTGAAAGCAATTATCAGGTGGATGGATGATGAGTGAATGAAGGAGCAGATGGATGGATGGATAGATGGATGAAAAAGCAGGTAGTAGATGAATGAATGAGCGGATCCATGGATGCATGAAGGATGGATCGATATATGGATGAAGACAAATGAAGAATGAATGGAGGAAGGAGCAGGACGGATGAATGAATGAGTGAATGAATGAATGAGCAGACAAACAAATATATGGATGGACGAATGACTGGATGAATGAGGAAATGGATGGATATACAGACAGATGAATGGACAATGCAAGTGGAGGTCTAAATGTTGGATTCATAAAGAAGTTTCAAAGATCAATGATGTTGCATCGAAAAGTAAAAAAAAAAATGCATCTTTGAGAGAAAAAGAAAAAGAGAATGAGAGAGCCAAATAGAAAAGATGGATGGAGACTGCCTTGCTTGATTCAAATTGATTCCCTCCCTCCAATTTCAGCAGGATTTAGCCACTTCCTTTCTAGACTTCTTATTGAGAAGCAGTCAGTAGGGGTCTGAGGCTGAAATCAATAGCAAAAGAACAGTTTCTTTCTCTGTCTGTCTCTCACACACAGTCACTCTTCCTGGCGTCCGTTTGCTTTTGATTGAGAGATCGCTGCAGTAGAGCACAAGCTCATAACAATAAGTAAAAGACCTTTGTGTGCATCATTGATTATAGTATCTGTGTCTGAGCTGTGGTTTCAGTATATGTTGACCACACCGTCTGGTCTGGAGCTGCAGACAGGTGTCAGAGAGAGTGAGAGACATTCTGGGCTGCTGTCTGAAAGCCAATGTGTCTGGAGATTATGGAGGTGGATGGGTTCCTGCTGTCCTTCTCAAATCTGGCATGAGTAGAGAGAGAGGATTTGGGAGGGTATTCAAACAACTATAAAGTAAAAGCCCCCTTCTGCATGCAGATGTAGAGCACCTGCACAGTTCATTGATGCAACTCCCATTAAAAATGCCTCATACCCTCAATAAAAAAGGGACTTAACTGGCTCCAGCATCAGCTGTGAGTGCTCAGATCAGCCCGCCAGACAATCAATTTCCCCAGAGTGCATGGAGCTTAGCAGGCGAAAGAAAGAGAGAGAGAGGAGGGAGATAGACAGGGATAGAGGTGTGATAATGAAAACAACTGAGCAGAAAGAGAGCTCTGGAAAAAAATTAGAGAGAAAGGCAGGAGAGTTGCAAAGTGGAGGTAGCGAGAGACCAAAGAGAGAGAGAGCGAGGTGCTTTTTAAAAAGCCATTGACCGCCTGCCCTTAAAAATATCGTATTAGATTAGCTTCAGTGAGGAGGCCTTTTGAGTTTTCCCCCTCCTAGCCAAGAAATGAAAAAGAAACGCCAGGCATTAGTTAAATTATAAATCACAGCCGCTTGCTTTCAGCATGCCTAAATTCTCGGAGTATGTGGCGGCACTCTCGCGCGTCAGGGCTTGTCATTCCTAATTAAATCTCCCTGTTTGGGTGACATTTGTAGCTGTCACCCAGCCCCCCGCCAGTGTCTGTCTGCCAGTAGCTTAGATGGCGACATGAAAGTCTGAGCGGAGGGCAGATCCCCCTTCATCACTGAGCACCCTGGGGACAGAAACACCGGGGCCGGACACATCACAGCCACTCCGACGTTGACCTCTGCAATGGATTCTGGGTGCTTTTATGCCTTTCTTGCTTTCATAGCTTGTTCTTTCCTTTACACTTTCTTTTGCTCTTTCACTCTGTTTTTCACTTTCTATTGAATATTCCCTGCTCTTAAATTAGTTTTCTTTCTTTCTTTCTTTTATTTTTTTGCACTTTCACTTTTTTTTTGTATATTCCCTGCTCTTTAAAAGGGGACATAACAAACACAGTTTCTGTAATTTCTCATGTTGATTTTGAGTACCTATAGAGTAGTACTGCATTTTTTTCATATCTCTGAATAGTCTTTAGTTTTATTACAATTATAAAATACAGATACAGCTTTATGTTTTTCTCCCAAAACAGTCGAGCTCCTGGAGGCATGCTGTGTGCGGAGCTAAAGAGTCACGAGCATGCAAAGCTTTTGTGTAGCGATCGTCTGCAAGCTGTGACATCAACATAAATAAAACAGGAACAAAAACTTTATTGACTTACATTTTTAAAATGAGTTAATAAAACATTTGGAACCAAAATGCCGGGAACAAACAAACACGCTCGCACAACTCAGTTGCTGCTCTGGAGAAACAAACTACATCCACTGTTCCCTGAACACTGGGTTGTTTGGGAAGCTGAACAAGGTTATCTTTCCCTCACAACTAAAAACACATTGCATGCTTATGTATGCTTATGCTACACATAATCGATTACACACTCTCACCTCTGTAAGGTGTTTGTGAGTGAGTGGCTCAGGTCCAATCACGACACTCTTCTCCCTGTACTCTGAGCCACAGTAGGCATTGGCAGCCAATCAGATGCACATATGGCACTGTGACATCATTTGCAGGGTCACAACATCCAATCCGGTAGAGAGAGATTATCACCTCTGAAGGCCTCATGGGAAAGATTTGAACCATATGAGAAGCAGGAGTCAGTGTCATACTGACAAGACGTCAGAATTGGACTGAACCTTCAGTTCTCACATTAATGACTAAGGGTTGTGGAAGGGTCATGAGATGTTGATGCCTGCCAGAATTATTCTTCAGTGCAATGCTCCTCCAATCCAACAGGGGTCACCACACAGGAAACAAATCACATTTGCTGAAAGTTATTTAAACATGCTTACAATGACGACTAAAAGTCATTTTTAACCTAAGTTTCAAATCTGCCCTTTTTACATTGATTGACAGCTGCCCCAGGCCCTATGTCTGCAGGGATTTAGATTTATGATTCTGAGGTGTGTTTAGATTATTTTAGTTGGTGCCCTTTAGGGTTTACATTTATCCGTGATGTTCAGTTAGCATTCATATTGACATAAATAAATGACTAGGCAGTGACAGACAAATATTTTTGTGTGCGTGTGTGTTATTAGTCGTCTTTGCCTCTCAGGGTTACAGTTGGCTGATCGCCCTGCCAGCAACCTGCAGACACACCCAGAGGCTCATTTCTGGGCAATGGTGGGAACACACCAGCCTTTCCACTCGTTCTGTGCCCATCCCGGGGCTTTGAGTGCCATTGGCCTAGAGGGCAGAGCAGGGTGGGGAAGGGGGCCTGGGATGCTAGCGGCTGTTGCTGCGGCTTTGGCAGACGTAAGCGAGATGCCCTTTAAGCTGGCGCATGGGCCTCCCAGGTGAATGTATGGGTTGGAAGGAGGTAGGGAAGGAGGGCAAGAGAGGAGGAGGAAGATGTGGAGGGGATCCAGGGCTCTTAGAGCAGCTGAGGAAATGAGATCACACTTGGAGACTGACCTTCTGTTGGGGGCCGGGAGACAGGTTAGAAGATGCAGTACATGAGAACACACACACACACACACACACACACAGACACTGTGTATATCTGCTTCACTGTCTGTCTATCTATCTCTCTCTCCTTCTCTCTCTCCTTCTCTCTCTCTCTCTATCTATCTTTATTTCTCTCCATTCATCTATATCTCTGTCCTCTATTTAATATTTCTATCCAACTCTCTGTCTTTTCTGTATATATTTCTCATTGTCTAACTCCCTGCATTTTGTCCATTTCTCTGTCTGTCTCTCTATCCCCCGATCTATCTTGCTCATTGAAAAGCAGCCATGTAATGTGTTATGAAAGAGGAGATTAGTGAATAAAGACCGATCATATTCACGTGCTTCGTGTGTGCGTGAAAGAATAAGACAGACAGTGCATGATGTTGTGTGCGTGAAAGAATAAGACAGACAGTGCATGATGTGCTAAACTAACATTGTTGCTCCTTTGGGACCTTTAACATCAATTAGAATAGCCTGCCTGACACACTCACTCTCCTCTGGGTAAAGAGAGCGTGTGCGCTAACATTCTCTCTGCAAATTAGTATCAGAAGCATTAGTATGAAAGACTCTGTGTGCTTGATTGGGTTTCTTGTTTCCTGTCCTTACACGTCTCTGTGGTCTAATATTCTCAGACACACTGTCAAAAAGCAAACAAAGACATGTTTAGATATAAATAAAGAAGTGTTAGAGATGAAAATAGACCTTGTTTGTATCTTGTTTGTGCAAATGCATTCCCTTCGGTTATATGCCCGTCTAGTAAAATGTTTACTAGCATGCTGACTTGTGGCTTAATGGTCAGTGGCATAATGTGGTTTTACCAGCACTTGTGTGTGTGATGTTTATGATGTTTAAAATTCATTTTGAAGCAGTGGACCTTGTTTCCTAAATGAGAGAGCAGAAGGGTTGAGACTTGCTCCGGGCTAGCTGTAGGCAGCTCTATTTTTCTGTTTACCTGCAGACTCGCACTGAGATCTCTCTCGGCCTTCAGGACACACACACACACACACACACACATACTATAAACCTTTAGTTCTGTCTTTTTGTTATCTAGTCCGATCATGTTCATCTTCTTAATCTCAGTCTAATTCTCTGATTTGTCAATTGCACATTGTGCAAATGTGAGTGTATCTCATAGTGTGTGTGTGTGTGTGTGTGTGTTTGACTGTTTCTGAAAGATTTCCTGATACAAATCTTGCAGCCGAAAAGAGGTCATCTTATCAGAGACAAGCAAAATTGAACCTTTTTTTTTTTCATTTCCTCACTCACATCGAGTTATCTCTTCATTATCTTTAGCTCTATCAAGCAGACTGTGATGTTCTCCAAGATCTTATTTGACAGAGAAGTGTTTTTGTTCTTCTGTTCTTTCGGTTCTGTTCTTCGGTCACCCAAAGAACCACCAGAAAAGAACATGTAAAGGAATATTCCAGTTTAAATACAAGTTATACACCAACTGCTCCATAGACTTCCTTTTGTACATATTTTTTATTTGGTTTGTTTTTACAAAAATGTGGAACATGTCATGGACTACAGATGCTGTCGATAGTAGTAACATGGATTTTCCTTTAAAAAAATTATCTTATTCAGCTGGATTTTATTCAGCATAAGAAACTTGCTGTGACTCTCTATTTGTTCTTGTTCTCCCAGGAAGATGTTTTGATAGAGTCGCTTTGTCCTCACTGTCGACTTTGTGACCCTAGAAATTCTAACGCACATGAGGGATTTTTTCAAGTCAGACGAGTCTTTTGTATAAAAGTGAAATGGGCCGCTTCATGTTTTGTTTCTTCGTGGGTGGCTATCGGACCTCAGCATAGAGAAACATCTTCAAAACAGCATTTGAAGAGCGTGAGAAGAGTGGGGCATGTTGTGTGTTGGCGGGCGGGATAAGAACCAAGGACATGAGAAAAGGGAGGACTATGGGATTAAAAGAACTTCATAAGATCTTTGATGTACAAGGAATTTGTCTTGAGGCAGGTGTCAACAGAAAAGAAATGTAATAAAATAGACAAAGCATGTAAATACAAATACCTGTAAAACAAATGGAATCAAGAATAGATCAGCCATCACTGTTTGTTTATTCAGGGACCTTGGTTCCAGATGAATTTTGTCTTTTAATCTTCCCCGTATTTATTTTAATCTGAATGATACACAATATACAAGTTTTTCATTTAAAGTAAAACTAGTAGGCTATTTGAAAATCAGGAATGATGGTAGTTTCTAAACTAGGCAAATTATGAGCCCTGAATGAAGGAATATAATTGAATCAGAAACTATATGAAATATCAAAATTAAAGACATTTCTTATAGAATCCCATATATTTAAAGTATATAGCAACATGATCAGATGTATACAAATACATAAACTGATGACAGAATAAGGGACTGACATAGATAATTTGCAATGTTTTATGGGAACTATATTGATTCAGTTCCTGAATCAAACTTATCTGATTTGTTTTGTGAAAAATTCGTCCTTGGACTTTTATAGATCTGCAGCTTCATTTTTTAACTCTAAATGTTCCTATGGGAAGATCTTTAATAAATCAAAAACATTGTGAGTTCATATTGTGAGTTTGTTTTGCAGTGAGCAAATTCTAGAGTGTAAATGCGTTTCGGATTGTCAAAGTTTTCTTCCTGAAGTTGTTTGAATTATAGTTTCTTTGGTTTTGACAAACATTAGAACAATGCAAAGTGCAGTACAAGCTTTTCCGCTGCAGTTTGCTCTGTTTCTGTTTGTGCTTTGTTTTCGTTCGCCATGCAGTGAGCCGTGTGGCGTGAAGTGTGAGAGAAAACAAAGTCGCCCAGTTCTCGTCCCACAATGCCCCTGACATGTCTGCTGACGGTTAGCATTCCACACAGGCGCGGAGAGGACAGCGCTCGCTGCCTGCTGTCGCTGTTGCTGCGGATGATGAAGAGGGCCTCTCGGAGGCGTTAGGAGCAGAGCGAGTGGATGGGGTCTGTGGGGTTCTCCTCGGGGAGAGGAGCGGTTGTTATCTTCCCCTCGCTGCTACAAGCTCAGAGAATTTCTTATTCATCTTTCTTTATAATCTCTCGTACCTCATGCTCTCTGCCACGGTATGGAGGGCAAAGAAAAGCTGTCCTGTGCTGAATAACAAAAACAGCAACATAAAATCTCACAAGCAACACAAATAAATAAAAACTAGTGCAATTCATAAAAAAGATCCATATGCATTTATACAGTTTTTAACACTAAATCGTACTTTGTATTATATATATATTTTACTTAATAGTATTTTTTTATTACATTAATGCAGAGAGATATTGTACTATATAAGCAGGAAGAGGAATCAGTGTTGTCTGTTTTCCCACGGTGTGTGTGCGTGTGTGTGTGTGTGTGTACAGGCAGCCTGGTCCTGCTGGCCTGATGCAGGCAGAGCAGACAAATGCAAAGTGACACTTGTGTGTGTAGAATGGTATTTGTAGTGACGCTTTGACCGCAGATAATAAAGTGTTCGCCCTGAGGTGATTCCAGTCGGCAAGCACCCCCAATGAAACTCACTTACTCAAAGAGAGAGAGGGAAATATGGAGAGATAGATGAGAGTGCAGGAGCAAAGGAGAGGAAGGACGGTCGGAAAGGAAGGCAAAGTGAAAGTATATAGTGGTGAGCGAGTAAAGAGATTTCCAGACATTTAACATGACATGGATTGTGTGTGTATGCGTGAAGAGAGCATCTCCAGTGTGTGACGTTTCATTGAATTAAAATATTTGGAATTGGCTTTTAAATGGTTTCACGCTGAAGAGTAATGCAAATTAAAACTTCATGCTCCGTCTTCGGGTGGATATTGCCTAAAATGTTATTTCCTCTGAGAAGGTCTCAAGTATCTTGCGTATTATTCATGTGCATTTTAATTTGACTCTGAGCCCCTGCTCTTATTAGCTCTGAGATTCCCCTTTGATTGGGTACTCGCTGGTATCTGTGGGGAATTAGCTAAGTAACCAGAATATGTTTTGCCAGTTCACCCTGAGCGGAGCAGGAAATGAATCGATTAAGCTCAGAGCCAAGTGTGGTCTTAACTAAATATTAGATTCAATTTTGGACAGCTTTTCCATTTCAGCCTGTTTAACACTTGCCTTTGTTGTTTTTAATTGTTTATATCCCTTATGTCAGTGGACCATATTCTTCAAAGTCATATTTCTGTCATTCTTTGATGTAGATGCCTCTAACTTCAGCTCATAGCGGACATCCTGAATTGTAATAACACATTTTATTGTCATCTGTTTCCATCTGTTTCTTTGAAAATCTTCCATTGCACAAAAAGATTTTATAGTGGAAAAGGTTTCTTTAGATGATTAAAATCAAAAGGTTCTTTTAGGAAATGTTTGACTTAAAGGTTTTTCAGGGAACTAAAAATGGATCTTCTATGGCATCACTCCACTTGTGGAACATTTATATTTAAGAGTGTAGGTGTTAGTACCTCTTTGTCATTTCTTCTTGGACAGCTTGCGTAAGTGGCAGTTTTTTTTGGAATTGATTGATTGTCGGACAGATCACATGTGTTATCATTGCCCATAGTTCTATACGTTTCTGTTCATCCAACCTTTGTATTGTTTGTTTTTCCCACTTACTTATGCAATCTGTTTAGCAATTACTGTGAATTGTTCTTATCAGTCTATGCACATTTAGATGTCTCTCTCTAGGGCTCTTGGTCTGTACAGACAGGTCCACAGTCCTTCTCTATTACTGTCATTAGTGTGTGTTTTTGAGAGGGGCAGAGATCTGAACCCGAGCCCGCGGTCAGGAGGTCTGGGGGAGGACAGGCGCGTTCTTTCAGCTCTCCACTCAATTAGAGCCGGAGAGGCACACAGTGGCATGCTGGGTTAATTGTAGAGCTTCAAACAGCTGCCACATTCAGGGTTCCATTGTGCCGGCAACGGTTGTTACGGCGACTGGGGGCCTGGGTTAGTAATCGCTGAGTAATCAGTGTGAGAGAAGAACAGATGACACGTCTATTAGCAACAGGCAGGTATTGTTTAGATCACAATGACACCAGAAGCCCCTCATGCTTGCTATATCTCTCTCTGTCTCTCTCCACATCCCACTTTTATGATACCATTCTGCTGCGAGGGTGACAGACAGACAGACAGAGAGAGAGACAGAGACATAAAACTCTGCTTGTTTTGGGGAGTGCATGCATTTAATTTTTTTTTTTTTTGACTGTTTTCTGCATGTTTAAGCAGGCCAAAACTGAATCCCGTTTGCATACATCTGTCCTGCATGGTATGAAATATTTGGATATGTGCTATGTCCACAGAAAATCCATTAGTGCCTTCGATTGACTAGTTTTGATTTATCCACATGTTTTTTTTTTTTTGTGATATTGCCCACAATCTTTACACAAGAGGTTTAGTTTGCAGTTGTTTTCTGGCTAAATTCATTAAGCTGCTGTCACTTTAGCAAAACTTCTGCTAATTGTGCAGGGAACGTAAATCCATTGCTTACTTAAAGGTCACTTCCAAATCAACTAGTATTATATTGATAAATATAATCGAATTATATTTAAATCTAATTTGCTTATTAAAAGTTGAACAAAATCGAATCCCATGAGAAATCTGTGTGGGAAATATGTTCGCCTTTTGTGTCACTCCTACAGTATTCTGGATTATGTGGATTTCAGTTAAGATGACAGCATTTTGCCTGCAGAATTTTGCCATACTAAGGTAAATTTGACCACACCTTTAGAGATGCTACAATATTAAAATTATTATGGCATATTACCAAAAAGTTACTGATATTAAAAATCTTTACTATTTTTGTCTACATAAATAATACAAAAACTAAAAGTATATAATAAATAAATCCTTTTAAATGCAAGATGTGAATTTAGATTTTTTTTTTATTGTTTATATTAAAAAAAAATTAAATAGTAGGTGAAACAGGAATGCATTACCCATAAATATTTCTTACAATTGTCTCATGACCTTATAATAGTGTTATGCATCAATTATATCATGACCCTATTAAGTATACAAATTCATAGTTCTGATATTTTATGAAAAATGCAATATTATGAAACTACAGTCTGTCCTAGTATTGATATACCTTCTTACTACATACTCAACCACATACTGTCCTGTCTCCTTTGTAGTACATATTTTTCACACTCATAAGTTTGTCTCCTGGAATTCAGCCCATCTGTTGCTCAACTGTGCAGTTTATGTTTATCACAATGATAAGCCCATGCACCTACAGTGGAAAAGTAACTGGACTTGGCCCAAAATTGCATGGGTCGGATGTCTCAAACGCACACTTGCACATAAAGATGATGGCTGTTCCTGTCTAAGCATTTGCGCTGACTGCTCCTACGCTTTAACAAGTCAGGCTTTGGGGGGGGGGGGGGAGCTGTGTACCTGCTGGATGTTGCCTTGCTTCTGTCAGTGTATGTGTGTGTTTTTCTCAGAATCAGTTCCTGTTTATCTGTGCCTTGCCACAACCCATATTTGTTGAGCCAAGGCTGATGTGGTTTCGTGTGTTCATTGTTCTGTTGAAACCCAGCGGCTGTTAAACCCCTTCTCTCCTGCTTCTGCAAGGCGTGATCAGCGCTGCTGGACATTTCAAAGCTTTTTATTCTTTCACCTCTCAACCGTCACAGATGGTGTACAAGTGTACAAACGTCATCTGTGCTTCTGTAGAGCGCTACCCTTCATGAGAAGTTGATATTTTGGGATGCAAGGCTGAAAATATTCAGTTATTTTGTGTCACAACTTCTCTTTCATCTTTGCACCATTTCCTGCAGATGCCTCCCTGAGGATGCTTGCACACATCTGGCCCCTCGTTCTCTCTTTTTCTCTCATTCTCAACCTTGATGCATCGCTTAGAAGAAGGAATAAACAGCCTACACAAACAATTCCCATTTTTTAGAACCTCCAATTACAATTTTCTTCCCACTCACATTCAGTTATATTTCTCTGATTCCTCACCAAAGCGCACATGCACACTCTTTCTACTAATTAGAGTAGTGTTAATTGAGTATTTAGGATTATGCCTCCTCCACACTGCCTGTTCACTCAAGGGCGGTACAGTCAGCGTGAAGGACGCACACTCTCAGCCCATGCTGACCTGGGCTTTTCATAGCCCCTCTTACCATGACCCACCTACCCCACGTCAGCTTTTAGCCTGCGGGTGTTCGTCTGCCGTTTGAGACTGCGGTGGGATGGCAGGGAGATTGTGGAGATAAGGTCCTGTTGTCTTTTTGTGTGAGTGCAGGGCATCTCTGGTTGGTGTGCGTCGGCGGTAATGAGAGATGGCATTTAGAGAACTGCCGCTCTGACACACGGGCACTCAGTGCCAGCCGCGAGTGATTAAGGACAGAGGTCATTCCGCTAATTATCCCCCTGTCTTCCCTGCTTCCCGCAACCTTCCCCTCCTGTCCTCCCTGAGCGCTTTGTGCCTGGCAAGACGGGATCATTTGTCCTTATGCCAGAAGAGGAAAGAGGCACAATGCATGACTGAATATGCTCGCCGAGGACAGCACTGATATTAGATTGCTGGTAAATGTGTGGCATCAAAACAGCTAGCTAATGCGATGGATCATTTCTGTAAATCAAAAAGGAATAATCAGCAATAAACGGACAGGACAGGGCTAGTGTAATATGGTTTGCTCACACTTACTCTCACTCTGTTTGTGGGACTCAGTAGTTCCTGTTCTGTGAGCGAGCAAGGAATGGATTGCTGCCTTCCTCAAGGGAAATAATTAATCCGTACAAGGCTGTCGCATGTCGAGATGAAGCAAGTGTGAAGCATTTTGCCCAGGAGGCATTGCAGACTGTCGCCCATACAGACACCTGTTAGAACTTCTGCCCCACATTAGCATACACAACACACACATACATATTGCAAACAGGAGTAACCACAACACCTTATACTCCACTGAGCCGGTGTGTGATAGCGTATGTGGTTTCACGTCTGCCTATTTACTGGAGTATGTTGTGTTTGCATTTGTGGCGTGTTTGCGCTGCAAGCGTGTCTCTTATGTGGATATGTTATTGAGCTTATCGTGTGAACGCCGTGTTTAGGTGTGTGTGTCTGTGTTTATCAGAGGACGCCATCTGCACTGTGCTCGCAAGCGTGATCGGAGACATTGAGCACCAATAAGTCACGCAGGTCTGAGCTGATGAAAGATCTCACACTCGCTCTCACTCGGGGGATGGCCTATGTGACAGATAATGTTAGTGTAATATCAGGGCCAGGGGAAGTGCGAGGAAACAAGTCAAACAAGTCATGTTTGAAAGTTCAGCGTGTACACCATCTGGTCCTTTCTTATATGGTCATGTCATCATGATAAACAAACATGAAGTTAATAACCGAGAACTGATTAGCCTGCCAGTGGTGTTGAGATTATAGATAAATGTAATAATAATTATAAACACAGATCAATTTGACTGGCCATAAAACATTATTTTGCATAATTCATATCTATGATTGATATCAAAATTTAAAGTAATTTAGATTTTTGTTTTTGCATAATAGATATATATATATATATATATATATATATATATATATATATATATATATATATATATATATTAGAGCTGTAATCGGGCCATAAATGTTAGGCCCGACAGGACCCGAGCCCGACAGGTTTCGGCCTGAGCTCGACAAGTACATTTTGATTGACAGCTCTTTAAAAGCCCTAACCTGTTTACAGCCCGACATTATTCAAATGTGCACACACACTAAGCTCTTTTGTCAAGAATGAGTAATTTATACATGTTTTAACATAATTTATTCATAACTAACTAGACCACTTGGAAGTAGAAATAAAGAAATAAAAGAAGTCCTATGTAACATCTTAACATCTCAGCATTCTAGACATAGGCTCATTTAACCTATAAATAGACCAACGCACCAATAAAAACGAGTCTTTTTTAACAAATTAAATTAAGATACATTTTAAATGAAGATGGTTATTTGGCAATAACGAAATTAAGATAAAGGCTCGGCCGGATTTGCTTTGCCACTAGCAGCTGACATTTAATAAAAGAATAAAGCCAACATTAGCGTAAATACTCTGTCCACATTATGCATTTAAGACTCAATGAATATTTAGTTATCATTTAAAAAACCTTTACTCACAGAGATTAGGCTAAGCCTACATGTTTTTGTGGAGGAAAATGATTGAATCCACTGTAGATGTCTTCAGCGCGTTCCTACGCTCACTGATGGTGCGTCATTTTTCACATTATACACTATTCTTTATAAATTATTCTCATTATAAACATGGTCAAAACTTTTCCACACCTCAGACTTTGCTTTAGTTGCTGATGAAACCAAAACTTAATCGCCAGAGGCAAGCCTCAGTTACACCTACTCAGCATCCATTTTTGCATCTTTCTCGCTCTAATCGAAACGCATCACATGACCGCTCGTTTACCTCACAATCTGGAGCGCAAGCCCAAGCACGCATAAGATTATATAAATTAAGCCCGAACCCATCGGGCAAAGATCTTCAACTCTAATATATATTGGTTTTTGCCAAATATATATTGGGGGGAAAACACCCGGAAAGCGAGCCAGCCATGCCGTGCCATGCAGTGGAAAAGCACCATAAGGGTACTAGACACTTATTGGCTACTGAAAGCATAATTAGCCCAACATATTGACTGAACAAACACCTAAGTAGCAAGTCCTGTGTAAAATCTTTTTAGATGATGGATGTTCCCATTCGTTGGGCACAGATTCCGTGTGGGCCTGTTTATAAATTTGACATGGTAAATTATTGTTTAGAAAGGTTTAGCAAAGAATCATCAGAGAAAATCTGTGATGGTTACCTCAAACTTGTTTGTCCACCTCTCTTTCTCTCTCCACCATTGTGCTCATAGCTGCTGTAATAGCCAGAGGCCTTTGTGGGTTCCAGCAGCTCTCTATGGGTCCGAAAGGCCTCTAATCCCTGTGGCCCATGAAGTGTGAAACCCTTTGATGGCAGGTCAGGTGCTGCTGGAGGCTTTTGCCTGTTGACAAACTAGAGTGGGCTACAGAGAGAAAGACCGCAATAGCGGCTTTATCCATGTATGAAAGGTTTCAATGGAGCAGTTTAGGAATGGAAAATATGGACCTGTCACCTAAAAAAACACATGGCAGCAACAGCATTACCTGTGCTTTAATGATAATTAGCATGTTTTGGCCCACATCGTGAAGTTAGGTGGAGTGAAGGGAAGAGAGAGATAGAAGGCTAAGGGAGAGTAACATGGCAAAGCATGGCTCCTTAATTAAAGCATGTGATGATCAAAGGTAGACACCCGATCCAACCCCCCCACCCCCACCTTACGTAAAGGAGATCAGAAAATTGGCTCATCTATTTGCATATGGACCTTTGAAATCTACTGTTTTTTTTTTCTCTCTTTGGATCCAATGAAGTGAGGAAACTGTCAGTCTAGTTGTATCATATACACACACACACACTCGTGCACACACAAACCCTCCACACCCACCCTTCTGTGCTGGCTGTCAGGGAAACATCAAAGCGCTGTTGCGCTGCTGTTACTGAGGGAGTTGGAAGTGTCGGCCCCTGCTCTGGTCCTTCATGGGCTGGACAGATGCTCGACAGCCCCCATTTCATCTGACCCATTTAGAACACCTCCAATTAGACTGTGACAGCACTGAGACGAGCATCCTTTCATCCGCTGCCCAAGAAGATGCCAGCTAACATACGTGCTTTAAAAACTCTGCAGACCTCTGTAGCCTCGGGAATGCTTTAAAAAGACTTATTAGACATAAAAGAGCTAGTCTGAGATGGAGAAAGCTTGCTGTTTGTTTAGATTCCTGCGCGAATGTGGCGTAAAACATGACATGACTTTTATTCTCAAATAATTTTCTAGAAAATAAATAATGTTGGATTAAAAAATTATAAATGCAATGTTTTTTTAAAATCCATAAAAAGGTGGTCATAAATAAAACAAGTGTCAATCAGTGAAAGTGTTACAATAATTAACTTTTGTTTCCTTATTGGTCACCTTCCTCCTTGTTTTGGTTAATTGATTATTCCCCACCTGTCTCCAGTTCCCTCATTACCTTCTGTGTTTAAATACCCGGTCTGTTCAGTTACTCCTGGTCCGTGATTGAATGTGAATGTTTGAATGTGAAGTTATCTGTGAATGTCTATGTTAATGCTGAATGTAATATAGTATATTGTCTGTTATTCTCCTTCGTCATCAAGTAAACTCCTCATTTTGATCGCTATCCTCCTCTAGCACTTGTCTTTCGTTTAGCACATACCTCATTTGTAACAGAAAATGACATTCAAATAAAAGCAACAAAAAATATTTTATGCATTAAATGTCATATTGTGTACATATTTATGGAGGTCTTGTCTGATCTAAAAGCCAAATGAAGTGGGGTCATGCCACATGACAGTGATCCCAAACAGAGGTGTATATCATCAAACAACAACAACAGTAGCACAATCGAATGCAATTTTGTATTTTTTGGTCTTCTCTAGAGTCCTGGTTCCTATTCTATTTGAAATGCTGTGGTCTGAGCCAAGCCACTCAAGCAAGACATCCTATAAATATACATGAAATGAAACTGTTTTGGGTAGAGGAATGGGTCAGGTATGTCCTGTCTTCTGGAAAGGTTTGTGCAGCAGCTAAAGAAAATGTTTATTTTACATTCTATTTCGCATTTCTTTTAAGATCCTTTTCCCATACACTTAATTGTTCAAACTGTTCAATGAAGATAAAGCACTATAACAATGTTTATCTTTAAAAGTAATTTATTATCTAAAAGTATTTTATAGTGCCTCATCTTAATCGAATGTGTTATATGGTATGTTATTTATATATGATTTTAATGATTTTTGAAACTATGAAAAAAAAAATATTTACAAGAACCTTGGCTGCTTCTACATATTTGACAGTGAAGGTGGTATTTTTCCTTAAAAGCATTAATTGCTAAACATTTGTTTTCTTGACTCTGCATAGATATGCAACCTCACAACTTTTCTCTCTTTTTTTTTACCACATGCTATTAGATTTTAAGAGCTTAAAGCACATGGATGATGTAGATTTAGCTGCTTGAGTGATTGACCTGTGTCAGCTTAATGGAAGCTAGAGAGGAAAAGATGTGTAACAATCAGAAATGTAACTTCCTCACAGCTGAATCCCTGGAGTTCTGGAAAACCTCTCTGACATTTGCTGACACTGTCATTTATGGCAGTTTAATTTTAGTCAGAATGATAAAAACAACCAGAAAATATGCACACTTTTCTAAATATATAATTTTTGAGGGTTGGTAGTCATTTGTGGCAGTTGATTTATCACTTGTAAATTAAGTGCTTTGCCCGCTCCCCCACTGCCTTTTTGTAGCACTGAACTAAGTAGCCATGAAATTGCCTGAATAATGTCGTTTAAATCCAATCTCACACGGCCCTTCACCTCCGCTCATCCTCTGTGTTGCCTCTTGCAGCTCTTTCTACTTGTTTCCCCAACTCGTTTTTCTCAGAATCCCAAAAGCCCTAGGTTTCTCTGAAAACGGCTGATTCAAAACCCTGATCAAGCCAAAACAGAGTCCAACTACAAGGACACTTTGTCTTGCTGTTTGACTATTAGACATTAAGGTTTATTGGGTTTTTTATCATTTCCTGCCCTGCCCAACATGTGGGCCTTTGCGTTTTAATAGGACTGAGTCAGTTTTGCAGCTCAGATTTTAATGGATGTCTCAGTCGTGTTTTATGACAAAGCTTTTAAAGTACATTTTGTCTCACAGTTTCTCTGTATAGGCTGAAAAAACCCGGTTACAAATTCCCAGTAGGTGAAGTTTTCAGGGGTTCATGGGAGGGGTAATGTAGGTCTGTCTCTTCATTTGGAGATGGTCTGATTGAATAATTGAGAAATTGGCCTGGCCAAGGCTAAGACCTACTGGTGCTACTTATAAATCTCAAATGTGTCAATGCAATTAAACAGGTCTTTTATCCTCCTTACTTCCTGCTTGCTCTCCTTTCCGTCTCCAAGGGTAACCCAATTTTGAACAATAGAGAAGCCAAATTAATTTCACAAAGCACTGATTTAATAACGCCCTAGGTGCCTGATTTCAATTTTAAAAAGAGCTATTTATCCAGGGATAAACCTCCACTGGAAAATGTGAGAGAGAGAGGACTGGGTGAGAAATAAAATACAGTTTCAATAGACAGGCTGAATTTAAAACTTTCAGTATTCACATCGTTTGTGAATTGTGCATCTAAAGTTTGTACCCTTTCATTTTCGTTCTTAGCAGACTTTTTCTTACCATTTGAAGATTGCAATAATGAAAGTACATGCATAAGGTCAATGCTAAATACTAGAAGGGCAGCTGAGAAAACACAATGCATGTACTGTATTTAAAGAGCCAGTAAGATGAAAATTCTAAGCTTCCTATCACTGTTTATAAGTCCTGTACAATAGGTTTAAATCCATCCAAGGTTAAAAAACATTGTCATTTTGTCAAAATATCATTTTAAAATTACCTCAATTCTCAGAGATCCACAAACGGTTCGCGCGAAGCTGTTCAAAAGATTCAGTTTCCTTAAACCCCACCTTTCGATAGCATACTGTGTTCTGATTGGTCAACTAACATAGTCAGTTTTGATTGGTTGTTCCGCACACAACTTCATGGTAAACAATGCGTTACCATCTTTTTGGGGTGAATTATGTCTTATTCCTCTCATTGCGAAGCAAACAGTAAAATAAAAAACTTGAACAGTCTCGTTGCTTTTTCTTCTGTGTGGGTGTATTCAAGCCGCACGCTTCAGTTTGAATCTGAATAGCGCGTTCAGCGCGGGGGCGTGGTCACATTAGATATAATGAAGGGAGACGTGAAAAACGGACATCGCGTTTTTCATATGGATTACTTTATCACAGAATATCTGTTAGCAGCACTTGTTACACTTCATTTTAATGACGTGTTTGTAAAAAAAGGTCAGCACAGACAAAGGCTGCAGACAGCACATGTCAAAACAAACACATAACTTCATAATCATACTTCGCGTTGTGATTCGGAGATGCTTGTTGGTCTAAATAAAGTTGGTAATGAACCCTCTTTTATGGCCAAACCCTTTGAAAATCCCGCCTTGTACTCACCGAGATTAGAAAAGCAGTCATCAGTGAAATGTTGTGAACACAACAAAAGGGATTTGTTGTACTGCTCTGGTATTGTGGTGAAAATGAATTTCAGACATTGGTTCTTCTGATCTTCATTCTTTGGCAGTGAAAATAAAACAAACTTGCCTTTACAATTAAAAACACACTGTCTCCTTGACATGATGCTCTCACACCAACCAGAGCATCTGTGTGTGTGTGGGGGGGTGGGGCGGGTCAGAGTAGTTTTGTTTCTCCCAACACAGTAGGCGGAGATTATTATGCAAAGTGTTCCTAGTGACGTACATAGAGATGGGCAACAGATTTGAAATCTATAACGACTAGTTTCAGCGATTCAGAGTCGACTCCTTACTTTAGAAGCCAATAACTTTATAAATCGTGTACTTTTTGGTTTAATTACTTTGCACATTGTTTACACTGATGGACAGTTACACCATACACTGTAATACAGGTAATTTTTCATTTCCCATCTGTGTGGCTCTTTAAAGTCGAGGAAGGGTCTTATTTTCTTTCTTGTGGAAAAGGCTGAGCTGTTTTTGTAATGTAATCCAAAAAGAAGGACAGCTCATCTAGAGTGATGCCAAAAGTTGTTACACACCTGAAGGCAACGACTATGTGACCTTCAAACAGATAAAGAGGTCTTAGGAAGCTAGAAGCTTGGCACACTCTCTACTAAAACAGATTGGGATATGCCCAAAAAGATGGAATATAGAGTGCCAGAGAGTTATTTAGAAGAATGTCCAGGCTACTGCATTCTGACACTGAAATGACAAAAAGTTGTCATATTTGTGGGCCATGTTTCAAGTGTCTTAACGTCTGACTCATGATTTTCTTATACATATTTTTTTTTTGTCTTGCAGGCGAGCTGACTGTCCCCATGCCTTCCCCGCGCTATCCCAGTGCAGCAGAGCTGGATGCCTATGCGCAGAAGATGGCCAACAGCCCTCTGTCCATAAAGATCTTCCCCACCAACATCAGGGTCCCCCAACACAAGCACCTAAACCGGACTGTGAACGGATATGACACCACCGGACAGCGCTACAGCCCCTACCCCCACCTCCACACAGGGGGCTACCAGGGTCTGTTAGCAATAGTCAAACTCTCATCATCGTCGTCATCATCCTCATCTTCCTCATCATCTTTCAACACAAAGGGCGTCGTCAAAAACTCTGAGGGCAGGAGGACTAAGTTGTCTCCGGCGCAGATAGCAGTGGCTCCTTATCCGCCTCCCAACAGCAGCACTTTAGGTCATTGCCACGGACAGATTGTGTACCACACAGGGCATCCCAAACCGCCAGAGGCCACCACTCTATCAGTCCCCCCTAACGTCACTGTGGCCAGCTCCGTGATCCCTGTTGCAGGGGGCCGAGGATTGAACCTCCCTCCTCAATCGAATCTTCCCTCCATCCAGAGCATCATTTACCAGATCAACCAGCACTGCCAGGCCCAGGCTCTGCAGCAGGTGTGTCAGAACGGGGCCTCGACGGGACCTCCGAACCGTAGCCCATCCAAACAGGGCACCGCTAACTCCTCAGGGGGGACTTACGTCACTAGTGTGGCTCCGCAGGGAAACATGCCCTATTCAGGGACTGTGCTACCAGGGCAGAACGGGGAGGCAATGAAGGCTGGGGTGTATCCCGAAGGTATGGAATATCTGCTGTGGCAGAAACAACAGCAACAGCAGCAGGCAGTTTTGAGGATGTACAGTGGAGGGAGCGGAGGTGGAGGTGCCATCAGCAAGTCACCTGAAACCTGTGCCCCAGGAGGGTCCATCATGCTCGGAGGGGCACAGGTGTCCTCCTCAAGAGGTTATCCGATGACGGCCAGTACGAGTGGGGGTGGACTAGACAAGGTCAGCTCCTCGCCTTTGAACTGTGTGGGGATGCATGGAAACTTTTCTGTCGGTCAGTACTTTGCGCCTCCATGGAACAGTGTTCTGGTGACACCGGACAGTGACTGCTACAACCCACAAGAGCTGCCAGGAGCTACAACCACAGCCGGACCAGTGACGGGACACAGGGAGCTGGGATTCCACCACCATCACCAACACCCTCATCATCATCACCACCACAACCATCATCATCATCACCACCCCCCCATAGACAGCACGGGTCTGTGCTGCAGTTTGCCTAGTAAGAGTCTATGTAATGCTTCAGTGTTGAGCAGCAGTCTGCAGTCACTGGAATACCTGATCAATGACATCCATCCTCCCTGCATCAAAGAGCAGATGTTGGGGAAGGGATACGAGACCGTGTCTGTGCCGAGACTATTGGACCACCAGCATGCGCACATCCGCCTCCCTGTTTACAGATAAGAAGAGACGGGACTGTCCAATATAAAGAGCGAATGGAAAATCTTTAATCACAAACTGCAGTTCTTGCCATTGCCTAGATTTGCAGTGGAGTTCCGTGATCCTGCTCAAAGCAGACTGGGGGAGATCTGGATCAAAACATGGTCGGGTGAATGCTGGAAAGCCAATTGGTGCCTCTCGGCTCAGAGCTGAGAGAGAATTGCTGGCTAGGAATTGGAATGTTCCTAAATGTGGATTCTTTTTGCCAAGAGGGATTTTTTTCTTTTTTCTTCTTCATTGTTGTTGTTTTCCAATTGTTTCTCTTTTTTCCCCTTTTAATTATTTTATCGGACTCATTTAAATTATTTTTAATTTTTTTTGGTTTAAAAATGAAGTATATATGGCCTCCTCTCCTCCCCACATCGCAAGTAGCCGTTTGGATTAGCATGATGAAGATGATGGTCTTAAAGCACCACGGTTGTCTATAGAAGATACAGTTAAACCTATGCTCACATAACACTGTAAGAGGTAATGGTATGCGCACATTACAACATTTCAAAGACCAAAAAGGCAACTAGATCAGTGCTTTTAGGTAACATTAATTGATAAAATGGAAAAACCGTAGTGTTAATTGATTTTTCATAGAAATTGCACTGCTTGGGGTGTAACAATGTGTGAAAAGTCTTGGCAGGTTGGAAATTAGACATTTGAATATAATGTATTTAAAGAACATGAAGACTTGAACCTATTTTTGTTGTTTTATATATACTTGTAGTATATAATATGCATTGGCTGCTAAGGGAGTAAGAGTGTAAAATGCTTAGGTTTTTAATGTTTCGTTAAGGGTCATTCGTTTTGATTTTATTCTCTTTTGGCTGCAGTATAAGTTTCTGCTGTTCTCATGGTGTAATCAGCACCGAGAGCTAAACAACAGAATTCTCATTTATTTAACACTGGAATCAAATCTCCAAATAAGCAGATATATAATGAAAGCTCTGTGAAAGCTCTGAAATGAGACCGCCCTCATTAACAAGATTAGGCCGATCCGGTCTGTTTAAAAAGAAACATCATATAAACTCTGGAAATGAGCTGTCTGTTGTTGGAAAGCTTGTTCTTGATTGGTTAGGGATCAAATATACCTTCCCTCACTGCTTTGAAGTTGCAAAGTACCCTCGAGACCATTAAATGAGGACCTGAGAGGAGTTAAACTATCAGAGGTGTCGCTTGACCATTCCTTTTTTTGAAACGATAAAAACAATCATTGCCTCTCTTGAACAGAGGTGGAAGGAGAGGTGACGAGCGTTTTTCTCAGCTCTGTGCTAGCGGTTTGAGCCGGGTTGAGGCCGCTCGTAAGCTTTGTCTCAACACTGAAATATTTATTCCGACTGTGACTTTCCTGTGAATGTACTGCACTTAGATTACTGAGAAGACTAATGCCTTGTGGGACAGAGAGGGGGAAAATAAAGAAAAATTGGATGGGCACAGCGGTCCCTGGCGTTAAATTAGCATTTCTTTTGTCAGTCAAATTTCACCGGTAAATTGAATTTAAAAACTCAAGTGAGTCGACAGGGGTTTCTGGCGGAGGCAAAAAGCTGGCTACAGTCTAGATTTATGAAGTGCAATTATTATGACTGTATTAACAATTTTGTTTTCTCTGAGCTTACACCAAAAAAAGAAAAATGTAAAAGTACAGCTGTGTCTACATTCCCAATGTACCACATACTCATTCCCTTCTTGTTTTGAGGTGCAAAATAAAATGATTTCAAGAATTTATTGAGAAACCCACGTCTTTGCTTTGACCTTGTCTGTATTACTAAAGGGAAATTGCCATGCATAAACGCAAGCCGTTTGGGAGGTGGAAAATTAACTTCTTGTAATTGAGTACTTGCAGAGATATACTACCTACTAGATAGGCGCTACTGAGTTTTTCACACTTGAAATGGTTAACCCAAAGTCATTTTTGACTTAATCCTGGTGAAATTAATCCTAGAATACTTACACTTTATTATACATTAGTAATTAGTCTTGAGTCAGGTTTTGAGATCTCACACTGCAAACCCTGGGTTAAAATTGCTATTTGCATATTTATGAGGTTATCATAATTGAATTGACAAGTAAAGCATGCAACATATTTTTAGTACTTCAAGTCTGAAACATTTTTATATTTGAATACTATTAAATGCATATTTTTGAGTCCTCTTATAATTTAGTTAAAACCTAAAATTCACATTCCCCAAATTCCCTGTGACAGCTCACATTTGATGGGTTTCCACTGAAAAAAAATCAGCATTCTAATTAGTTTTTTTTTTCCTTATGTAACCACATTAGGATTTTGTCACACATCTTATGTTGTTAAATTAATGTTTATTGCATGAACAATCATTCACCTTGTCTCAGTGGTTCATCTGACTGTAATTACTTTCCCAAACATAGTCCACAAAAAATATTTTGACTGATTCGTTGAACATGGAGCTTCCCGTGTTGAGCAGTTTGAAAAACATTGATGTCTCGGAGCAGCTGAAATACTTTGCAATATGCTACAGTGCATGTCCACAGAGATCCATTGTGTCTCTGCAGAGAAGCCATGTAAGAAGTGATTGTGTTAGTCAGGCTGAACATGCTTGGAGTGTGCCGTATTGATCTGCTGTAGATTAGCTCATAATAGCCCACTGCTTGCTTTGAAGACAAACAAGGGGACCAGCAGGGAATACAGGCAGTACACCTGAAGTCAGCCGTGCCTACATTCTGCTTTCACAATGCTAGTCTTCAATGAGATTTTTTTACGTTTTCAGTCCATCAGTACATGTTTGTGCTAGATAAGGGGTGATATCCTAGATAAAATGCACTCTGAAGTATGTGAGCTCATGTTGGTTTAGAGAAAGCAGAGTTGTAACAGTCTATAAACATCTCCGAGTGCACGCAGTCTTTTTTCCGTGTGTAGTTTTTGTCAGCTTGAAAGATGTGCGTCTGATCACATCCCTGGGGGCTTTCATCTCTGCCTCCCTGCTGCTGTCATCCTTTATGTTCTGTCTCTGCTGTGTTAATGGATTTGAGGAGTCCGCTGCAGCAAAGGACTCTCTTTCAATCTCTTTCTTTTTCTCGTGTTCTGCCCTCTACAATTCAGAGTGCTTTAGTTTTATTCAGAAATAGAATGCACCAGGGTCAGAGATTAGCCTTTCCAATTTTTGCCCCCTTAATTGTTTTGTTTTTTACATTTATGAGGGCAAATTTTATTACCACCTTAATTATTTTGTCTGTGTTGTCTTTAATGTAAAATGCTTGAATTTAACCAATTACTTGAATCCATCAAAATACTTAAACTGTTGCCAATAACAACTGACTGTTTAAAATTGTATCTAAATTATACTGTTTGGCGAATATGGCTACGAGATTATGACAAAAATCGTTCTTGTCGATTATTGCACTCGATATTGTAATAATGATTATTAATGTTGATTAACAGAATAAATATAAAAACTTGTTTGTGTTTTGTGTCTGCATTTTCGGCAAACTGGTAACTAGGGAAAGTAAAATAATACAGTAAAAAAAAAAAAAATTTTAATTGTAAAAGTCTAAAATCCTTTAAAACCTGATAATTGGTCAGCAAAAAGTACTCTTACGTGAAACACTAAAATATCATGGGACTTTTCATGCAAGTTTACAATAAATACTGTTGATTGTACCAGTTTTATGATTAAAAACTAACAAATGAACTTACAGTTTACAATAAAAAAAAACGTAAACCGATATCTCTGTGTGACAGCTTGCATTTGATGGGTTTAAGGCAAATGTGAGTTCATTTATAAAGGTAAAGAAAAAACATATTTTAGTATTTTGGTATAATAATAATATTTCAGGAAATAAAATATGCTTTTATACTGTAAATGTAATCTGTGCAACTTAAAACTTTTACGGTGAAGTTCTGGCAGTCACAACTGACATTTTAATCTTAATCTATTAAAATATTAAACTTTTGGTTTACTAAATTTTATATACATACATACATATATATATATATATATACATCTTTATTTATGTATTTGTTTTTTGTCTAATTTCAATAGTTTGAAATCTTATGAAAGAGATGAACGTATCAGACATATTTAGCAGCACCAAATGTAATAGCAAAAATAATCATTAGTTTTTCAAACCATTCCATTGTTTAGACAAATACTTTGTCCCACCTCAAACTCATGCCATATGTTTACCTGTCAGACAACTCAAGCAGAACAATGTTTTAAAAGCACTGCAGAGAGACAGTCCCTTGGAAATCAACTTACAAAGGCATATAGTTGTTTCTGCACATTAAACTGAAATATATATATATATATATATATATATATATATATATATATATATATATATATATATATATATATATATATATATATATATATATATATATATATATATGGTCTATTAAGTTAATTAAGGTTTTAATGAAGTTTAACCCAGTTCTACTTAGCATCTTGCTGAACTGGCCCATTCACTAATGCAAACAGAGACAGATTGGTGTCAGGAACAATAGGCCTCTTAGCGTCCATACGAATAATAGCATTAGACCCTGTATAGAATCACAACGAGCTGTGTCCCCTCATCTTCTTTGGCTTTAAGAAGACATATAGACCATCAGCAGCTGCACCTGTCCTTTGAAGCACCATGTCTTTGAGTGGTGGCTTGTTTTCAGACGGATTATAGTTAGCGCTGACTGGCGCTCAGATGTGCTGTTGCAGTGTTACAGGAAGGTGGACTTTGGAGAAAGAAAGAGACCGGACAGGCGGGGGGTTCAGAGCAGCCCTGGAGCGTGAAGTCATCCTGGTTGGTAATCTGGATAATTGCAGCGTTGCTAGTGCTCTAGTCTCTGATTGTGTGCCTCTGTGGCCCTGTGTGCAGATTGGCCCCTCAGGCCCAGTGAACCGGGCCACTGCAGTTCCCTTCTGCAAAGAGAGAGTGAGACAGCTCTACCTCCGGCCTGTCTTATAAGACATAGTGGATTTATTTAATGAGGATCATAAAACTGATCAAATTTGGGAAAAAAAGACCCCATTTACATTCTTAAAGGAATAGTTCACCCAAAAATGAAAATTTGCTAAATAATCCCCACAGGCCATCCGAGATACAGAGGAGTTAACTTTGTTTATTCATCAGAATACATTTGGAGAAATTTAACATCCGCCACTTTCTCACCAATGGATCCACCGCAGTGAATGGGTGCCATCAGAATGAGAGTCCAAACAGCTGATAAAAGCTTCACAATAATCCACACAACTCTAGTTTATTCATTAACAGCTTGTGAAGTGGAAAAGTTGTGTTTTTGTAATAAATTCATCATTGACGTTTTTTTTTTTTTTTTTTTTTTTTACTTAATTTTTCAACCTTTTTGCTTCTGGCGAAAATATGAAACCTCTTTCCACAATATCTCTTTCCCCAGTGAAAAAGTTATGTAGTCTGAATAGAGAGTGAAATATGCTTAGAACGAACACGGTTTACAAGTGAAAACAGTCCAAAACAGTTCTAAGAAATGTCGGTGGATTTTGATGCGAGAAGACAAAAGGGGATGGACTTTTTCAACTGGAGGGAAGCTTTATTATGGATCATGGGCCAGAAGCTACTGTTTAAAGTTAAAATGTCTTAAACATTAGCCAAATAGTTACTTAGGCATCTTAGCATTTTAGGCTTCTGTTGTAGACAATGTAGTCATTAATGTTAATATAATAAAGATTATGGGAGTATTGCAAATAATGATGATCTGAAAAGGCGACATGCACAATGCAATGCTAAGTCAATGAAATGTCAGTCATTTTGGATACAAATCTCTTCCAAATTAATGAATGTACTGTAAATGCAAATGAAGCACTACCAGTGAGATACGCTGAGATGCTCTGCAAACCTTTCATTTCATCTTCAAAAGTGTTTTCTGTTGTGTCATGATCTAGTCATTTCCAGATGAATAAAATCAAGTCTTACCAGCTTACTTCTATCTTGCTAAATATTTAGTAAATTTACTATGAAGTGCATTGCATTACAAAAGTTTTTTTTTTCTTTTTCTTTGTTGACATTGAGGTGGCTTCATTGGAGAGCCAGATTTTGCATTCTGTCTTTATTTGAATTCAGGATAGAAGTTTTTCTCTTTAGCCTCAGTGCTTTACTTTCCTGCTTCTTCTTCTGCATACAATCCTTGACACATCCTATGGGTAACACTTTGAGTGGATTTTGTTGTCCCTTAACCACTGAAATGGTGGAGAGGGTCAGAGCATCCCATTAACAGATCCATATGTGGGCTTTCATTTAATACCCTCGTTCTTGAGGGGTCTTTATTATCTCTGTGTCCTTTGTCGCACTCTCTTTCTGTCTCTCTCAACCTCTCATCGTAATTTAAATGGCTAAAGCAGCCCTCCTGTTCTTCTCTGCTGGTTCATTGCTACAGTCATTAATTAGTTCATCTTTGGTTCAGTTCAGCTGTCAGACGGAAAAGCTCTGGGTTCAGCGCTCTGGATTTACCATATGGATCTCTTCTTCTCTGCCATTATAAGCTAAACATGATTTCAGAGGACATATGGCCTGTAAATACATCCTATATATCCAATTAGTGTAGCATGGTCAACATCCGAACCCAGTATTGGCTCCACCTGGGCCATGCATCATTTTTCATATTTATGTAAACTAAATGTTAATTTCAAACTTTTTCCCTCGGATCTAATTTTTGAAGCATTTTAGTTCCATATCAGTAACTTTATTAATTATTATGTTGCCTCAAGGCTACTTTGTGCAGTTAGGGTATCAAAATGAATAGAAAAATATTATTAATTAGTGATTTTTAATAGAGTAAAGCAACTGTGCACAAATACAGTAATTAAGAAAACTTTTTTTTCTTAACAAGACCCTCTCCTAATTCCACACTGTTCAAAAAAAGAGATTAGTAACCACATAAACCACACAGAGCCACAATCCTGAATCCTATTGCATGTGCAAAAATTTCCCATGCCAGCAGAACGTGGTGACTTTTATTTAGAAGATTCAGAAGATAAATATGCATGCAAAAACAAAAGCAGTCTCTTATGTTCACCAAGACTGCATTTATTTAAACAAAAAATACAGTAATGTTGTGAAATATTACTGCAATTTAATATAACTCATTTCTGTTTCAATTGCTGTATGTAAATTATTCCTGTAAATGGTAACCCTGCATTTTTAGCAGTCTTCAGTGTCCCGTGAACCTTCAGAAATCATTCAAATATGCTGATCTGCATATTTCCTATTATTATCAATGTTGAAAACAGTTGCATAACTTAATATTTGTGTGAAGCTAATTTTTTTTTTTAGAATTCCTTTTTTGTAAATAGAAAATTGGAAAGAACATTTATTTGAAATATAAATAATTTTTGGTACAGTATAAATGTCTTGACTGCCAATTTATTTGATTTATTGCATGCTTGCTTAATAAATAATAATAATAACAACCTTTATAAAAGTAATAAAAATTTCCTGTTATTTTTCATTGTTTTTTTTTTTTTTTTTCAGAGTATGTACTGCTCCATGCATGGATTTAATTTGTTTTAAAAAAAATCAAGTTATAACTGGTTTACATCACTTTTTAAGTATCATAACAATACTGCATATTGGCTCCTGATACAATGTAAGTTATGATTATTTGGACCTTAAATTGAATGCCTCTGCTATGTATTATCAGTATATACTCGGCTGAAATCATATGTGCACGGCAATCAACTTCACGTCCAAATAATAATTTTTCATTGAAATGAACTGAGTGGCATTTCAGCCCCGTCTGTCTATATCAGTGTTATCTAAATCTAGATTCACGTCTACGTCTAGGCAACACTGGTGGCGTTGTGCACAGCAGGCCATTGTTACACAGCCAAGTATTTGAAGGGCACAGGCCCTGTGGGAGAGAGACAGGAGCCAGTAACAGGGGGAGAGATATGGCAACACAGTGAGCTTGATAGAGAGCTAAAACCCATAATCCCTGTGGTTCAAACCACAAGCGAGACTCTTTCCTCTGAGTGCTTGATGACAGAGTCTAACTCTTCGGTGTGCGTGTGCATACAAGGCCAAAAAACAAGGCATGCTGATAAAAGCCATCCCTCTCATTTCCTCCTTATCCATGTCGTTCAGAAAACAGAAATAAAAATAAGGGCAGCTGCTCTCACCGCAGATCTCTGGCACTGCGTTTCGAGAACGGCACGCACACAAACTGTAGGTCTTGCCCCCATTGTGGTTCGGACTCAGTGAGGTGCATGTAAACCAAAACATTGCTTTTAAAAGAGCGTTGCCTCTAGTGTAGAATGTACTCTCATGGAGAGCTTCGCTTCTGGTCTGGCTGCACTCCAGCACACATACTACGCATATAAAAGAGAGATGCAGGCCCAACGTTCATCCAACCGATCAATGCCAGTGGCCTCGGTGCATTCTGGGTAACTCGGTCCATCCGAACCTAATGCTCCTTTGATGATATAACATTTTGAAATGTTGTAATGTTCTGTCAGGAGTTCACTGGGCTGCATCCCAATACGCCTACTTATAGTATGCACTGGAAGGATGCACTTTATTGATGAAAGGAAAGTGTGTACTGCACAAGAGAGTGCCAGGATTGTTTACCTACCCTCATGTTGTTCCAAACCTGTATGACTTTCTTCTGTGGAACATAAAATGAAGAGATATTTTGAAGAACAAAACAATACTGCACCACACTGAATTTCATCGTGTGGACGAAAATAAAATAAAGTAAATAAAATCACTGTGACCTTTTCAAATATGTGAGGGTCAGTAAACAATTGCTGAATTTGTATGATCATGAAAAGTTTACGAAATTTTATGATTCTTCTAAATCTGGTTCCGAAAGATAATCTTCACAGATTAACACAACTTTAAATCATTTGAAGCCTAGATAAAATCGGCAGAAGTAAAAAGGTAAACATAGGCTATAACTGATATACACCATGTTCGTGCGACTTCAATTTCACCACGATTAAGCTTCTGACAGATCAGTCTTTATTCAAAAAACATTTTGAGTTAGAATAGTTTGCAAAAACATAATAATAAACTGAAATCAGACTAGTGAGGCGATGAGTTTCCTGGTTTGGCATGATGACGTTTAAAGGGATAGTTCACCCAAAAATGAAAATTCTGTCATCATTTACTCATATATCTAACTCATGTCATTCTACCTAACATTTGGTAGTTCCCATTGACTTCCATTGTATTTATTTTCCAATTATGGAAGTCAATGGGAACCACCAACTGTTCGATTACTAGCAATCTTCAAAATATCTTAATATTTATGTTCAATATAAGAAATCAACTCACAAAGGATTGGAAAGATATGAACTATCCCTTTAATGATCCTGATGAATGTGTATTCCCATTCAGACACTTGCTAGCAACTGCCTTTTTCAAGACAAGTAAAAGCTTTAAAAACAATCTCAAGTATTATGGATATATTTTAGGCTGTAGAATAAAAACTCAGACCTTATTTCAGGCATTTAACCAAAAAAAACGTTAAACCCCCCACTAAACTTCAGGTCGATGGAACCGGAAGAGCTAAAATGTTCAATTGTTTTCTGGTTTTGGCCTACAAAAATACACCATCCCTATAGAACTGTATTTAGTATGCAGTGCTTGTGCCATACACATTTTAATAATAAACATATCTGTAGCTGTTTGTTCATTCCTCCTGTCATGACACCCATGTCATTCTGTGGATCTAGAAAGATGGTTCAATTGTAAATTTAAAAACTAAATTGTTTAACACAAGATATGTGCAGGAATGTATTTACACCTAGATGTGGTTTATGAATGGTCACTAAAAAGGTCACTGAATTAAGTACATACTCTGAAAGTCTCTCTTTTTCCTTCTTGTGCTGATGTCTTTGACACAAGGCAACAGAAAGGCACAATCTCTTTTTAGTCAGACAGTCAGCAAAACTGAAAGGCAAAAAGAACAATCGCTTTGTTTGCTAAGTTTCAAGCCAGAAGATTTCAGCATGGACTTGACTGGCCTTTCCTCGGAGGAATTGCAGTGAAACTGAAGATAGCTGAGCCACAGATGAAAGAGACAGAAACGAGAGCGAGAGGGAGGGTGAAAGAGCTTTGTATTTGTCACTAAATTGGATTAAAGATTTAGCTGGCATCATTTGTAGTAATGTATGCAGAGTTAAACGCTGCTCAGAAGCCTCTCTCACTCAAAGAGCTTTAATACTGAAACTGAACAAAGTGCATTCAGCTGCGCTGAACACAATCTCCACGGGATGAGCAGTTTCCTTTTAATGTTACCATAACTACACTTCACTGCACTTTTGGCAAATTTCCCACCCTTTGAAAAAATTTCTAAACGCTGCTGTTTCTCTCACTGTCTAATGTGAGAAAAAGCACTAGACAGTCTGGAGATTAGTTCAGCAGTTTTATTTCCCATTAATTGCTGTATTGTTTTGTTGGGCTCATACTGAGAATACATCTGTGATTGAGCAGAAGCAGTTCCGCAATGTTTTCAACGCTCTTAAAAGAAGAACGGGTGGATAAAAATAAGAGAGAACCAATCAAAAGCTTTAAATTATGAATCTGGAAATTCAGAGAATCGAAAGCGTCTAATGTGTTACAGTAAATGTCCATTTTATTTTAACCTGATTGTTTTCATTTGACTGTCTAAGTGTTGAATTCTGTTGCTCTTATGGATGATTCGTTGTGAGCTTTTAGTTGGTTTTCTCTGTGTAATAGTCAAAGAAGAAGGGGACAGGGCTGCAAAGAAGAAAACTGCACAGGGGTTCAGCCGTCATGATCTGATTCAACATCATCTTCAGCATCATAGACTTTAAAGATGAAGAGGGTAGAAGAGAGGAATATAGATGGAGATGGCCTTTACATTTTTGTATGCTTGTAAAAGGCACAATCCCATTTAAATCAGTTATGGAGTCACAGTAGCAGTAAAGATCTTTCCAAACTAGTCTGAGCCAGTTTTAGCTCTGATCAGCTGAAGGCCAACGGCTCACAGACTGCTTTTCCTTTGAAATATTTGTTAGTTAAATACTGCTGTTCATCATAGTTCTTCTTGGGTTATTGGTGGTATTCAGTGTAAATATGCTAAAATAAAAAAATAAATAAAAAAAATGGATAGCAATATACTTAAAAGATACCAATAAAGCAAGCTAAAGTTTTAAAGTAGCTTCCCTTGTGCCGGTGGGTGTACAAATAAATGGCTTTTATCAGTCTTGTGTGTGAAGACTATTAAAAAGGAGAGAGCAAAAAATAATTTTGGAGAATGGAGGAGGGTAGATGTATGTGGGGCTTGGAGGTAGAAATGCAAATAACCATGAATGTGGAAAAATAACAGCGTGAAGATTCAACTGTGCAGAAATTCCTCACAAATCAAACCTCAAGCCCCACAAAATTGTGCCATCAGCACTCCACCCAAGCCGAGCAATGTCTGACTTCATTAAGGCTTGTGAGCGAAGGTGCAGCTGCACATGAGTGTGTTTGATTAACTCTGCAATGATTTCTGACTTAATCAGTCAGAACAAATTCAGTGAGCAGGAAGCCTTTTATCAGCCACACTCACTCACCTGTACATCTGCCTTTTAGCCAGCAGCAAATTAGCAAACCGACGGCTGTCAAAAATGAATAATTGAACTACATTTACAAAGATAAAGACTGAACTGGTACACTAGATCAGTTCGTATTTGCTAGGCTTTGGCTAGAATTACTACTTGAAATAAATACTTCTTGGTCACATGTGGCGGATTAGTATATTAGCTGTTTTATAACCATCACGAGGAGTCCTGGTTTTCTCAGATAATTTAAAAGCAAAACTTTTAGACTACAAAACATCCTCCTTAGTAAGAAATACACAGACTCAATTTGGAAAATAGCTTACTGGCAGATTTATATTTCTGCATATAAAGACATTGCATAAATGGTTTCCAAATTCACCACTGATCTGTTCCTAAAATCACATACTGTCAGAGTACAGTATGTAATGCATTTGATGAAGAATTTACTAAACCATTAATATAGGACATTCTGTAAGCATCAGAAATGTGTAATATGAGTACAATCTGGTCATACTAATCTGCCATGTGACCTTTGGCATTCACAAATATGGTGACGCCTAATCCTGAGGTAGTAAAGTGTCCATCATATGGCATCATAGATACATTTTGCCTTGTTTTTACCACAGTTTAATATGATTGCATGGCACTCAGTTGTCATCTTGAATAGTCATTTTGAGTTTTTAATTATATGTTGTATATACGTATATATATATTTATTTATTTTTATTTATTTATATGAATTAAGTTACATTGTAGGTAGACCTCAGCTTGGAGAAAATTGATCATATTGATAATAATAATAAATATATTATAAAATAATAGCTATTGCTGTGTGAAGCTCAGTGTTGATATTGTATCAGTACAGATTTTATTTTGCAATAACAGATAAGACTTTCAAAGCTTTGGTGTTTTCAAAGTGGTGATGTAAGAATACAAAAATCTGTTTCCTGATCTCTCCTATTGCAAATCTCATTCATTCAGAAATGCCTCACGTTGGCGAGGAATCTCACCACTGGGTCTGAAAGCTATGACTTCCCCCTCCTTCAAAGCAAGTACAAATTTACTTAGGAGAAGAGGAATGTCTGAACCAGTAAAGAACAGAGAGGGGTTAAACAGTGTCATACCATAACCTCATTCATTTGCTGCCCTTAGGTCAGCAGGGCCGACTCCGCCTGATGTTAGCCATTAGCCCAGCCATTTGCCCATATGTTGGAGCAAATGAGTGCTCGGATAAGTCATGGATCTGATAATACACCCATGGGCAGTTAGATTTGACTTTTAAATAGGACTGACTGATTCTGTATGGTTCATCCTGAAGGAAAAATATCCCAATGTGCAGTGTTTTATAATGCAACCCACATATTCACTTCAAAATATAATTGGAGCTATAAAACATGATCAAATGCACTGAACAGATGGGACCAGTTGCATAAACATACTCACCATGTGAAGACTATGTCTTAACAACTAGTTTGGTAACAGGTATGGTAATCATACGGTAATCAGTCTTACTTTTTGGATTAAATTAGACCAATTTATGTTTTCATGTATCTCACTTTAAGAAGTTATGATCAAACTTGCAGAGAAAAAAAAAAGTAATTAGCTTTTAAGCGCAGTCTAAGCAGTTTATACAAACTGTATATATACAGTACTCTGCTAAATGATGCTATTGGTATGTTTTGAAATCTTTTATTGTACTGTTCTGCATTTATTTTATTTATGTATTTAATATTTTCTGGAATGGATACTGAATTTTTTTTTTTTTTTTGGTAAAACTTTAATCTGTCCAATAATCTGTCTACCGGCAAAATAATTTGAAGCGAAAATAAGAATTTTTTATTTTATTTTTCACCTACATTACATTAACAAGTTAATGTAAATTTACAAATATATATATATATATATATATATATATATATATATTCCGAAATTTTCAGGGAATTTGTGTTTGAATTTAATTGTAGATTTTGCCATATTTTCACTTAAAATGGTATTAGCATAAACCTTAATAAAAAATGGTATCAGCATAAACCATAAATGTATTTATGTTTATGTATTTTTACTGGAAACCAAGACAAAAAACAAAACAAAAAAAGACTGGTTAAGAAGATTTTTTTTTTTTTGCGGTGTTCAAAAAGGACAATTTTCTTTGGCTTCTGAGCACAAACTCACAGTCTCACACTCATATTCACATTATCAGTTCACTGGCAAATAAGCCATCTGCTCGTCCTGGGCGGCAGAGTTACATCAACAGTACTCCAGCGCTGACAAACATCATTCTGAGGCCAAACATTCATCTTTCTTCTTTGTATCATCCATCACTTTCTTATTAATTTCCTTCCTGCATCTTTCTATCACATTCTCTTCTTCCTGCAGCTCTCACCTGTGGTTTGTCGTTCTCGTTGTCTCACAGAGGAGTGTGCTGGGTGCTGAGCCGCTTAGGTTCTGCTGTGGTTACAGAGGTGCTGACGGTGACACTTGCTGGCCCAGACCGTGCCCTAGTTACAGAGAGTGAGTGAGAAAGAGAAAGAAGGGAAAGAAGGAGGATGGGTAGGCTAAAGTGTCAGCAGTGCGAGGTGCTCAGTACTTAGATAAACTCCTGTGGGATTAATGACCTAGTTAAAGTTGGAGCTAAAGAGGATTAGCCTCCTCAGAGAGGTGGCAATAGATCCAGCATGTCCTTCAGCGTCGGAGGCAAAGGAGGAGGAGGAGAAGGATGAAGGGGAAGAGAGAGGGAGGGTGTAGGTTGCTACTGAGCATGCAAAAAAGCAATCACATCTTGCAGATTGACACAAGGTCAAAATGTCGCCAAAGTGGTGGAAAATTATGGCAAAGACGCAGACGGCGCACTGGAAGTTTTTCAGTTATTTTCAGAATATTTGTGCATAGTGGTTGTATGTTCTGTGTTATTTGTATTGTGACTTTGCTGGACTGATCTGAAGGTGTGTCATATTCATTCCAACAACAATGCAAAAAAGTACTATGATACTTCCATTTTTTGACAGCATGGTAGCATTATAGTTGCTACTTCGGGGTAACATGTGAATATATATTTACAATTAATAGTCATAACAGAAATAAAAATAAAATATGAAACTACAGCACTGATTGAAGTGCAATTAAGTTTCAGTTGATGTGTTAGAACAGCTGTAAACATATGGAACTCTAGGGCCATCTAGTGGTCAAGAGAAAAACAGACTAGAACCCGCCATCTAGAGGCTTTTTTTTACACTTTTGAAGACTTTTCACCAAAGAACGAAACATTGTTTTAATACAACAGTTTTCATTTAAGTTATATTATTCCATATTAATGGTCTAATTCTTCAGAAGGATATCTCAGTAGTGACGTTAAGTAGCTAATGATAATATTAAAAAAAATGAATTCATGATCTAATGTTCAGAAATTGGTGTCATTCTTGTGAAAGCATGAATTTTAGTTCTGTAAATGCAGATTATATTTAGTGCGAAATTTAAAAAAAATATATATATATATATATATATATATATATATATATATATATATACATGAAATAATATTATTTTCTCTTTTTTTTGTCAGTTTTATTGAAATGTTTTAGAAGTATTTCGCCATGATGTAAAAGATCTGCTGGCAAGTTAATTAGGACTGCTGAATATTTCTTAGTCGAGTAATGTATTTCAATTCATTCAAGGCAAGCAGATTAGTGATTAAGAAGCAATGAGATGAGTTAAAACACTACAAATAAGACAAAGCTGCTCTTTCAGATACTTAAGAGTCTGCAATTCAAAATCTCTTTATTGTTGATGAAACAAATCTCTCTGATTGTTGGAATAGGCATCCAATCCAGCACATAAATATATTGTTTATCAAAAGCAGCATCAATCATCTAACAAGCGGACAGGATAATATTTGCAAACAAGAATATTTTACCATCTATTTCTGTACATTCTTCTGATTCCTAAACAATAGTGTTTAATACAATACATAAAGGATATTTTACCAAAGTGGTCAAATGACCAAAGTGTGGAAATCAGGCTTGAGATCAGCCCTGTTCCAGCCCTCTATAAATCACACTTGATGGACTTCAAAAATAATTAAAAAAAAACCTAAATTGAAACAGTCATTAAAAATAATAATAATAATTTTATCAATCATGTACTAGCCTACAGCATTTGGACAATGCATTTTGTACTCTGTAAAATATATATATTAAAAATACATAAAATAGTTTCCCTAAATATGTCTTTTGGCATTGGTTTATCAGTGAAAAAAAGAAACCTCTCATATGAACCGGTCGCTTTGAATCATTACCACTATCACACCAATTAAGTTCAGTGTCACACTATTGCTATCATACTGAGGTGAAAATAGCAAACTGCTGCTGTCTGGCATTGTACACACTCCTGTTGTGGGAGCCACATCTGTTTTCTACATGACCTTTATTACAAAACAAAGCCAAAGGCCAAATCAGAGCAGCATTCTTTGTCCTTCCGTTATGGGTTTGCAATATAACAAAAGAATAACAATACAGTTTTTCACTAAAAAAGGGGGCTGCACTTTATCACAAGGCACATGTAACACTGAGGTAATCTGACATGATTATTGATTCAAATGTAACCTTTTCCACATAATCCATAACAAATGTCAGCAGGAATCAAAGCAGACAGACGCTGATATTGCAAGACATTGTTTTTTGATCAAAATAATAATAATAATCATAAAAATCTATTTAAAATCTATTGCACACTACGAAAAACACTACAACATCACACATTAAATATGTTCCTGAGTGTCTCATGGTTCCAAATATACATGTAAAACACAATCAACATCATAAAAAAATCAGGATACTTTTAAAGGTCATAATATATAAAGAGCTGTTCTCCCAATAGTAATTAAAAAAACTGTAGTTTCAAGGGCTTTACCCTCTTTTACAATAAGTCTTTAGTGTTCAGCTTTAGCTTTCAGACTTATGTCTGTGTCTGCCTGTGAGAGGCTCCATCTCTAGGATATGGTCTCTGGAGCCCCTGTTCAGTTCAACCACTCTTGGGACGACCGTTGACCAGCGATCTGTTGAATAGAGGAGAGAAATTACAGCTGTGGGCTTATTTTTTAAACATACATTGTTGTGTATTACTGTGTATTTTCTGTACTGAAAAAAAGAAGATTTTTCGAAGTTATAAATAAAACCAAAATTATTGGAGTATGTTTTACAAGAAAATACAGTTGCAGTCTTTATACCTCCAAGTTTCACGTTTTATCTAATGTATTACTTGGCATTTCTATGAAATGAAAGCTGAAGTAGGTAACTTTTATAAAAAAAAAATTATTAAACCTGTCATTATGTCCTGACAGTAGAATATGAGATTGAAAATCCCTGAAAAAAATCAAGCTCCTCTGGCTCCTCCCAGTGCTCCTATTGCCATTGCAGAAATACATCGCTCCCGGTAAAAAAATAACCAATCAGAGCTGCGGTCCGTAACTTTTTTTTGTGTTCAAGATTTACAAAATGTATATAATAAGCGAGTACACCATGAATCCATTTTCCAAACCGTGTTTTTATCTTGTCCTGAATCACTAGGGTGCACCTATAATAATTGTTTATATTCAGATTTTAGATTGCTTCGGGGATACCGCGGCGGAGTAACCCAGTACCTTTGTGATTCTTCATAGACATAAACAGAGAGAAGTAGTTCCGGCTACAATGTTCTTCCGC